>NW_027509219.1:13552500-13792500 GCF_051911475.1 Siphateles boraxobius
TCCTGCTCAGATGTATTACAGTAGCTGCTTTCTGTCTAAACAAAAGAAAGATTAAAGTAACAATTTCTGCAATAATGTGTTTAATTACCCACCAAATTGGTAACGAAAATTAAGATTCTGCACTGGACAAAATATTTAGACCTACCTTGCTTAATTTGAAATGTCCTAAATACATGGAAGTGCTAAAAAATATGAAATAAATGTCATAGAAAGGATACAATTTTACTTTCTAACACATGTTGAGACATTGTTACAACATTCATTTTATATTTAATGTTCAAATAATGTTTTGGCAGATAGAACCTTATAATTCTAAGCGAAAAGTGTTTTTTTAGAATTAGAAGGTTCTATCTGCGTTTGACCCATTCCAAAAAAACCCATTTACAAATTTGAGAGGATTTTGATATTGTACATTTAGAATACATTTAGGGTCCCTGTTATTTTCATGTTTGAAAGAAACTTGTTCCCCATATAAATTTTCCTATATGTAATGCAAAAACTTTGAAGCTCAATATCTCAAAACTGCTTAGAACGCAGATAGAACCTTATAATTCCAAGGGGACGATAGAGCAAGATTTGTTTTACCAACTTTTTCGTTACATCAGTCATTCATGCTAGAGCTCGGCTAATGTATGCACTGTTATTGATACAGTTTCCACACTGCAATAAATTAGAAAAATACTGTGAATATGTACAAGTAAAATAATCGGTTTATTGATGGACATGCCCCTGTTAATGTTGATGGTAAGGAATTACAGTTTCATAGCTTACAGTTCGGGTTGAATGAATAGTTCTTTCAATGTTTCCTCTTTGGATTTGCGCTCGGATTTATATGGTAAAATCGACTTCATTGTTCGTTACTGTGTTTATTAGTTTACACATGAGTTTACGGTGTAGGAAGCCTCAGGTCAAGTAGAGCTGATGTTGTTATGGCAATGGGCGTTTTTTTTTCTTGACACGCACTGTATGTGGTGCCCAGTCACAACAGACTGAGCTGTCTGGCCAATCAGAGCAGAGTAGCTCGCGGAAAGGAGGGATTTAGAGATATTGATTCATCTGACGAGTCGTTTGAGAATCATTGAAAATGTGGTGATGTGCAAATGTATATTATGAGAAAATTAAACAGTTTTTTTACCTTTGATGCATGTAAACCTTTTGTAGGAGACTCCAAAACAACATTAGAAAACTTTAAAATAGAATAATAGGGGCACTTTAAGTCATATGTCTGCATTACATTTTAATTTTTTTTCTATTTTTATGAAGCATAAGTTTTGATGCCTGGGGACATGACAAAAAAAATCCACTCTAACTGAAGCAGTTAAATTAAATTAGTTCACTTAATTGCAATACTGAGATAAAATAAAACAAACTAATATGACTTGCGTCTTTAAAGACTGTAAATTTAATACTTTATCAAACATATTAAAACGCTACAGCTTTAATCACAAAGAAAGCATCAGTTTGGTATCGTGATATAAACAACTTTTGACATTTTTAAGGAATATTTTTTATTTTTGAGTGAACAACCATTTTAACATCAATTTTTCAAAGTAACTAAGGACAACAACACTTAGTGCTCTATATACAGTACAAAAATAGATTCCTACTTTAGATGCTATGAAATTGATGTAAATGGACTGCATGTGTAGAGTGTGGATTATTTTCACTGGTGCGGTATTATTAAAGGTGAGAAGAGAGGTGATTAAAAGCCAGGCGATGTGGAGAGTGATAAATGAAATCTGATGAAAAGATGCACAGAGTCATTTATATCCTCTCTGGATGATAGAAACAAGTCCTGAGAGATCTTAAAGGTTGTATCAGTGATTTCTGGCCCCAAAA
The DNA here is from genome assembly GCF_051911475.1 of Siphateles boraxobius. Taxonomy (NCBI): domain Eukaryota; kingdom Metazoa; phylum Chordata; class Actinopteri; order Cypriniformes; family Leuciscidae; genus Siphateles; species Siphateles boraxobius. The sequence continues at coordinate 13,554,340 of NW_027509219.1, forward strand.
TAAATGTCTAATCTTTCCTAACGATCAGCTAGCTGCCCGCCCCATAAGCATGCCGTCCAAAAACCGCTTCTCTGTAGGCAGCCTTGGCTCTGAGATCTCCACACAAAAACAAATGGGTACAACCACCACTCAAAGCCAAAATAAACAGTGTTCCAACCAATCACTGACAGGGGCGGGTGTTGTGAGGTTTTGCGCTCGTGCACGGCTGGACGCGAAATCGGAGCAACACCCGCCCCTGTCAGTGATTGGTTGGAACACTGTTTATTTTGGCTTTGAGTGGTGGTTGTACCCATTTGTTTTTGTGTGGAGATCTCAGAGCCTAGGCTGCCTACAAAGACGCGGTTTTTGGACGGCATGCTTATGAGGCGGGCAGCTAGCTGATCGTTAGGAAAGATTAGACATTTATTTTGGGGCCAGAAATCACTGATACAACCTTTAAGTATTTGTCTCAGTACTTTAACCATCTTGTAAAGAGACAGTTTACTATGGCTCAGATATGCTTATTTGATTTATGATTGCCTAATTACAATCCTCTGAGCGATAGGTGACATGTACTGTAGTTGTAAAGTTAGTAGAATGTCTAAAGTGGACCATTGAAAAAAATGTAACCCACAATTATTTATTTTTTTAAAGATTCATTACATACTGTGCACCATGCAGCTATTCCAGTTGGAACATTATGCTTATCTTAATGCAAGACAGGCAGTGACAAATGGAAGCAGGAATCCAGAAGAGCAAATCGCATCTCAGATATGATTCATACACAGTGGAATTACAGGGATAAAGAAAATATAGCAATCATTATGAAACACAGATGATGGTGAGAGGATTGCACTCAGGTTCATCATCATTCTCCAGATCAATGTTTTAAACTCCTTTGTGCAAATGTGGGATGAAACTTTTATTTGTTCCCTTCACACTTGCACTGGGCTTTTTTTCCAGACCAATTCTTTGCTCCTTTCTTTTTATTTTCTTATGTAAGCTCTGCTTGAGCTTGTGAGTTTGTTCAGGTATTTAGACTTCCCTCAGGAGATGTGTACCTCACACTACACAGGTTGATAACAAAAGATTATCTGAATCTTTACTCTTTCTCAAGGCATGTTTGACAGGCTGTTCTATATTTATGGTGAAGAAAACATTATAAACAATTATTTTGAGAAGTCATATTTCTATGGCTATGCTATTGACTATAGACATCCTGTGAAAATAATGCTTCTCTTATACCAAGTGATAAGTATTTTATAATCATCTCATGATTTGCTTGAAACGCATTACTGTTCAAAAGTTTGTGGTGTCAGCAAGAAAGACATTTATCATGTTTTAACAGATTCGAACTGCGTCGACTACGACACTTTGGGGAACGAGTACCCACTATGCCACAACGAGCCCTGCCTGTCCCAGTGTGAAGCTGCGCACAGGCACACTTAGGACGAGAGCACTAGAGTGCCTGGCGTAGAAGACATCTCCAGGCTATAGAATCTGATAAAAGTATGAGGGGTGGCCCATGCATCTTGTGGCGAACAGGACGGCCGAGGGACGTGAGAGAACGGCGCGAGGCCGGTGGTGCGATTACTAATGAGCAACACCTGTGAAGCACACCGGTCTCGCATCTCTCGAGGAGCGGAAGAATACAGGAGCGTCGACGTTGATGATCGAGAGAGGAACAGGCCTGTATTTTAGTTGTGTTTTGTTTTTGTATTTTATTTTAGCCAGCAGTCGTCGGGGAGTTGGAGGGGCGGCTGCCGTCCGTGAGGGAGCGGGGGAGTCACTGCCGCTCGCCCGTGGGCCGGAGCCTGCTGCCGTCCACCAGGAAAAGGGGAGGAGTAGGGAGCGGGGGACTCCTACCGTCTGCCCTAGAGCCCAAGGAGCCGTTGCCGTCCACCGGGCGGCGGAGGAGCGTCGAGCCGTCCACCGAGGGCTACCCAGTGTCACCGCCAGGCACCGTGGAGGAGATCGCCCAGCTGGTGGGGGACCAGATGGCAGCACGTTGAGGGAACCGGACCAATTTTTTTCCCTCTCTCCCCTCTCTTGATCTGTCGCCCCTCGTGCTTCCGTCTCCGTTTCCCTCGGCTTGTCGGTCCATACCCCCCAGGGATCGCCGCCGCAGGGGGGGGAGTAGGCACAGGCTCGTGGGTACCCCCCGGCCTGTGAGGGGCGATGGGGGTATGTGGTGAACAGGACGGTGGTGCGATTGCTAATGAGCAACACCTGTGAAGCACACCGGTCTCGCATCTCTCAAGGAGGAGCGGAAGCATAAAGGAGGAGCGTCGACGTTGATGATCGAGAGAGGAACAGGCCTGTATTTTAGTTGTGTTTTGTTTTTGTATTTTATTTTAGCCAGCAGTCGTCCGCGAGGGGCTGCTGGCAGTTATATTTATTTTCAGAAGATCAGGGTATCAGGAATATACCCTGAAGAATATGTGTGGAGGCATGTTCACACCTGAGAAGACAAAGGCCGGATAATGTGCCACATACATAATGAGCTGCATATTAATTAGCCTTTCACACAGGTGTGTCACAGGGTCCCAAAGAATGCAAGGACAAAAGAAATTATCTATATATACATATTTCACAATTAGAAATTTTAGCCAATTACAAATAGGTTACAATTACAACAACAATTACAATTTTAACAATATTTCAAGTGTATTCTTTCTTTGTAAAAAGTATACATTTTATCATACGTTTAAGTTTGTATTCTTTCTTTGTAAATAGTATACATTTTATCATACGTTTAAGTCTGAAAATCATCCTGCCTAATCATTTACACAAAACAATACATTGATTTAAATTTTATAAGACACCTTTTGTTTGGAAAGGCAATATGCGTGGAGGCGTGTTCACACCTTAGAAGTCAAAGGCCAGATAATGTGCCACATACATAATGAGCTGCATATTAATTAGCCTTTCACACAGGTGTGTCACAGGGTCCCAAATAATGCAAGGACAAAATAAATTATATATACATATTTTACAATTAGAAATTGTAACCAATTACAAATAGGTTACAATTACAACAACAATTACAATTTTAACAATATTTCAAGTGTATTCTTTCTTTATAAAAAGTATACATTTGATCATGCGTATTAAAAAAGGTAAGGATTCATTAGTTTGAATATTGGAACAAACACTATAATAACATCTTAGTTGATAATTCAATATACCTACTTTATTTTTGACAATACATCATACTATAGTATATTTAACATATGAGCAGAAATTGGTGAACAAAAGCTTAACTATTTAATTTGACAGTAGTCTTTTTTTACAGTCAAAACTTTATAATCTATCCAAAACTAATCACAAAATCTTGTCTAAAAATTCATATTTAGTCTATAACATATTGTGTATGATATATTAGCATATATGTTAATTTGCAGTTTGTTGCTTATACAGACATTTTATTTCAACATATTTCAGTCTATTTTTACTCATCTTAGTAGGCTATAGCAATGTAGTTTGGATGTATTCATCTAAAAATAACGTTTACTAATGTTGATGTGAGAGTGAATGAACGGCACAGACACGCGCTGTATGAAGCCCCTTTCACACAGCGCGCTGATCCCGAAAATTGCCGGGAAATTGCCAGAACGCCTTCTGTATGAACGCAAACACAACCTGGGACTGATGCCGGGATTGATCCCGTGTTGGGGACCTAGTAACATTGCCGGGATCAGTCCCGGAACGCGCGCTGTGTGAACAAAAGCCGTAATCAATGCCGTGTCGTAATGATGACGGTGACGTGAAGTGAAAGCAGGCTAGTGAAACGGTACGTAATCCGCTAGTTTATGATCGAATCAGAGAAAAAAATGCACAAGCGTGGTTTCTCCAGAGAGAAATCACAGCTCATAAGCAAACTATAGACGCTGCTGAGACATTACATGTCAGATCGATGTCACGTGTCTTCACGGGATTTTTACGGGTTGTGTGTGAATGCACTCTCTGATTTCGGAAAATCACTGGCAGTGTGAATGAACCAAAATCAACGAACCTGGGTCAAATCCCGGGTCACTTTATCTGTGTATTTTCTGGAATCTCTGTGTGAAAGGGGCTTATCTGTAGTAAACAACGCGCGCGTCTGTGCTGTTCATTCATCATTCAGCCTACACACAGACACGCAATTCATATTTAAACAGTCTTTTTGCGGTGTACAGACACTATTCAATATCGCGATTAGAACAAAGCACTTAAGAATAAATGACTTACTACATCAGCTGGATCCGTTGCTTTTCGAAATGAAACTACTAGCTTTTCAGGTACATTTTCCAGGGTTATTAGATAGTATTATTCCTCACAGGTAGCAAGACGAGGTAAAGTACAAGTTTTTATTAAACATGATGTGTTTTATAAGCCAGCTGGTGGGCGTTGGCATGTTTGAATGGCTGATAATTAGTCAGTTAACATCCATTAGTCAAAAGTCTTGTGGACACATATTTAGTATGTGTTTTGTGGCCTTATTTCAGAAACTTTTAAGTTTTATTTTTTTCAATAACCATGCATAAACAATATTCTCTCAAAAATACAAACATGTACATACATGTTGCTCACATATTATGGTAGCCCTGTTTGCGTTAAATGGAGTGTAATTACACCTTTGCCATTCATATATTTATAAGCAACTGAAAAAAGCACAAATATCAGAGCATGTCAAAACACCTCCAGGTCCCAGAAAACACCTTAGACCCCAGAGGGTTAACGGTGGGTTACAGACATCGATTTCCTGAGGGCTGCCCTGAGGGGAGGCTCTTTCTGTTTCGTTCTCGACACCCTGAAGCGGAGGACCTATAGGGAATAATCGAAAACCGTTTCCAATGGACGAACACTGTCTGGCCCCAAGCCCTTGGGGCGGACACTGCAGCGCGCATTCGCTAGAAACGATGTGTCCCGAAGCGCACTTGACGTTGGATACAAACACTGATTCTCGCTCGTCCCTCCACGGGCGGGATAGCCCTGCTATTTTCGTCTGCTATTTTCGTCTCTGCCGGTTTCGACCGGCAGGGAAATATCGAAAACGATTTTCGATGTGCAGAAGGAACACTGCATGGCCGTAAGCTTGTGGGGCAGCAGTGGTGTAGTCTACATGATACGCAGGTATACGCCGTATACCCACTAGAAAATGTCAAGAATTTCCGTATGCCCACTAGGAAATGTCAAAGATCTCCGTATACCCGCTTTAAAAAGCGTGAGGATTCGTAACAACATCGTTTTGTGAAAGAACTTTCATACATAAATTCACCCCGCCGTGACGTCTGTGTTTGCGCAGCGACACGGATCGAATCGCGGAATCCAGCAACAAATGTAACTTAGCCTAAGCCGAACGTCACGCAATTTGGCCATTTTTGAATGAATAAATCAAAAGTAATGATACAATGAATCAAATCTCGATATGTACTAAGTGTCTATGAATATTAAAGCTCAAAAAAACTGCTATTGAAATAAACTCTGAATGTTCTGCATGTTTCTGTGAATGAGCGCTCAATGTGTGCTCTACACACTGACGCGCGTGACACTCGTGGTGTTTTCAGCGTCTATGAGAAGGACATGCACACATTTGAACTTAATTGCAGAGCTTTTGTGATAATCACTTGGCAATAATTTTACCATTTCATTTGATAAAACTATCGTCATTCATTCGTATCATATACACACTCACAAACTCTTACAAAGTCTTCATGACAACCTGTCAAAATCAAAGTTTTGTATAACTTGAAGAAAATATGACAGAAATATATTACTATTGCACAGTAGAGTATACTTCAAGTAGGCCTAATAATAATAATAATAATAATAATAGTTTATTAAAACACAGAAGCTCAAATGTCTATAATTTACAACCCACCAAAATAAAAGTTTGTAGAGATAAAGTAACTCGGGGGAATTATGAAAGAAATTGCATAATAAGATGTACTTTTTAAAATAATAATAATCAAATCTATTAAAACATAATTTTAAAGGAATATCACACAAGTTTTTAAAAAGTAATTTTTTATTTGTGCTTATAATGTTTAAGTCTTTTAATTGTCAGATGATAAAACCTGTGCTTCAGGGACCATATTCATATAACATCTAAGGTTAAATGTAGCTCTTTACTGGCTGAGTTAGATGGCGATTAACAATAAACAGTAGAAAATGGGTGGCGGTGGCGGACGGGCGGGCTGGCTGGGCGGGAGGGGGTGTATGGTAAATCACAGTATACTCACTACAAAAAAATAGACTACACTACTGTGGGGCAGACAGAGCAGCTTGCGTTCGCTGCTCATCATTCTAATTCCTCAGAATTAAATGCAGTCATAAACACTGGATAAGTGAAACACGTTCTGAATGGTAGGCTGAATTAAAATATCTAACTTCTTAAAGTCAGATAATAATTCATCATTTTAATTTCTTAAAATTAAATGCAGCCATAATTACCAGACAATACTGTTTTAATATGCGTTATACGGTATCGTAATCTACACGCAAACGTGAGATTCGAGTCGTTACAATATATTTGGCTTTCATCCCTCAAGATGAAAGTCAACAGGTGCGAGGCTGAAACATCCGACAGCGCACGGATATACGCGTCGAGATATTTCTCAATGAACAGCTGCCAGCACCCTCATGAGCTGACTGTGAATGCCTCGCACCCACACAGAATCTTTATTGCAGAGTAGACCCGTAATCTACGCGCTGCCTCGGCAAACGCAAGATCCAAGCCACTACAGATTCTGTATTGCAATGCAGACCTTTATTCTAAGCGCTGCCTCGACAATGCGAGATCCCAGTTACAGAATCTTTATTGCAGAGTATACCCGTAATCTATGCACTGCCTCAGCAAACGCAAGATCCAAGCAACTAGATTCTATATTGCAATGCATACCTTTATTTAGGACAATTCTTATGGGACAAACAAATAGGACAGACAGTTTGACACAGAGCGCTTGCTGAAGAGCAAAAAGCAAACTCTGTTGTGTGCCGGCGTCCTTTTGTAGCTTCCGTGTGTAACCCTTTCGAATTTAACATTCAGAGTGAAAGTATATTTATTTGTAACTACGGTTGATTTATATACCATAAAAGGGAGTTTCTGTAATTTAGGTGCAGTACTATCATTAACCTTTAGAGGGTAGTTAACGCTGTAGTATGTTGAGAGTCAGTGTAAAATCAGATGAAGAAGCCTGCTGAATATGTACGCACGAGGTTAGCGTGTAGCTGCAAAAGACGATCTAATTTTCATTTGTTCTTCGGTTCAATGTGCATATTCTTTTATAAAGAGTAATATTAGTCATCAAGGTCGTTTATTTATCCAGTTGCTGAGAAAAACAACCGGTCAAAGCTTTTGGTTACTGGTTTTTCTTTTACACGAACTCTGGTGAGTTTTGCTTATGCATTACTTTAACTTTCAAATTGATATTCCTTTTTCTTTATATGTGTCCTAAAGCCAATCAGAGTTATATATTATGTTTTAGAATGTATTTTTTTTTTAATGTTTATATGGTAAAATTAATACGGAGTCAAATCTGTCCTTGTATATAGTTTAACTGTTTAGTTAAACTATTTTATTTGCTACAAGTGTTATAAATGCAGCAAATGATAAAAGAAATGTTGTACAACTAACGAAATATTCAAACAAGAGAGATATATTGCATTGAAATACTTTTATGCGTTTAAGCTGTTTACTTATATTGTCATGTGTTGAATTAACACTGGTAATAACGGACATTTTGTGCAGCTAATAGAAAATGTCGGTGTAAAAATTGTTTATATTGAGAATTTTTTTTAATGTGACTGCATTGTTTTATGCAGATTGTTTTTTTTGAATGATGATTCAATTTGAGTGATCTACCATTTGAACGGCGAGCCAGACCTTGATCTGCCACTCAGAATCGTCGTGGTCCATCACGGATGCACACAAGAGAGCTAAGCACATACATACTACCCGGGTAGCAACACAAAAGGCCTTTACACACAAATACATTGAAGCTCTTTACACACACACACATGACCATTGGAGCTTAACACATGGACATTTGAGATTCTTCATATGGACATTTGAGCACTTTATATAATACAAAGGATCCAGAACAAATTATTGAGACTGTGTTTTATTTTGTTTCATTTTATTTCATTTTTGGTATTTACATTCAACTTCTGGTTTCATTTTGTTGTTGGTTCATAGTGTTGAGTGTAAACCAGACAAAGAGTCAAACTGTGAGAATATTGTTTAAATATTGAATGTGAATTATTGCAAATAAAATTGCCGGCTGATAATTACTTAAAATTGATTTGTTCCACCCTTTTACTTTTAAATCCTCCCAGAGCCGAACCTAGGCTGAATTTAATCTCTGTAGAGTAACATACATAGAATATTATATTCGTTGTCCCCGTTACACGTGTATGTCATCACATGTTACGTCATGATGCAACACCAATCAGGATTGGATTAGTTTCATTCATACTTCAGATGCGTTACACTAAGAGCGTTCCCCAAAGTGTCGTAGTCGACGCAGTTCGAGTTCCCTCGAAAGGGAACACGGTTTCCACAAAAATATTGAGAGCATGACTGTTTTCAACATGATAACAATAAGAAATATTTCTTGAGCAGCACATCAACATATTAGAATGATTTCTGAAGGATCATGTGACACTGAAGACTGGAGTAATGATGCTAAACATCGTCTCGGTTACGACTGTAACATGCTCCCTGAGAAGGGAACAAGACGCTGCATCATGGACCCTGATCATGAATCACCTACAAATAATACAAATTCCCCGTAAGGGAATAAGTTGCCAAGGTCTCTGTATGGACAACTGAAAACAACGAATTGTGATCAATTATCCATACAGGTAGGCAAAAATAGATACATTTTTATATCAATAATCAATCACAACGTGTTTATAATTAAATATTAATATATCAATTGTCTATTATAGATCTATTTTCAGGATAACTCCTAATGGAATTAATTTTTATCGAATGGTTTGTTCATCCAGCAAACGGACCGTAGGATCCTTTATCAAATCACAAGAGGAGCTATACTTTTAGAGACTTTCAGGAAAGCCTGTTCTCCTGGCCATGAGAAACAGCTTTATGTCTTTCTATAAAAGAAAATACTATCAGCAATTGTAAAGCGCATAGCTTTGATCGAACATTAAAAGGACTTTATTATATGAGCACAAACAGAATCAATAAATGAGTATGGTTTTAATAAAGAAAATGCTACGTATATCTGTGACTAAGATTACATGGAATAAAATGTATATACAATACAATAAAACAATGAAACAATGAACGAAAATGAGAGTCAAAGAGAGAGTGAAAGAAAGAGGGAGAAGGAGGGGTTAGATCACAAAGGATCACAGAATGGCAAATTACCTGGACAAAACCTTTGAGAGAGGACCAACAAGGAATCACCTTAAGCAGGGGCTAAACAATCTTAAACGAATCTAAATCTGAATAGAAATACGATACTTGCACATCTAGCTCTCTTGTGTTATGCATGTTCTCTCGTCCTTCGGAGCTGCGCACTTCCTCTGTCCTTCGGGGCTGTGCGCGTTCACGAGAAAGGTGGTCCGTTGCAGGTAGGGTTTGCCAGATAGATCAGGCTAAGTTAATTTCACTCGTCGGTGGAAATGAACAAAGGAGAATCCGAAAATGGAGAATAAAAACTTAAAGAAACAAACAAACAAAAGAAAACGAAGATGAAGTGAAGTCTTGAAGAGCCTTGAAGAGGTTCACCAAGGGAAGAAGAAGAGGTAAGAGAAGCTTGGCGCGTCTCTTTAAAGCACTTCGGTTCACGCCTTCTCTCGCGTGAATGAACCAATCACCTGTGAGAAAAGTGCGCGGCAAAAGTGTTCCTTTGTCCTGTCGAGGCCTAATTTTGCATGTTTTATGATACTGACAGAATTTGTTCAGAATCACTCAATTGACAGTACAACATAGTAAAATACATTTTACGGTATGTTCATATACATATATGGCTTGGTCAGACAATGTGTTCATAAACAACAAGGATTCAGATTACATGAATCATGATTCATCCAGATGCATACGCTACACAGTTGTAACCTGAGACGTTCCCTTTCGAGGGAACTCGTGCTGCTTCAATGCCACTTTGGGAATGACAATGCCCAAACGCCATGCTTACAAGTGCCTATCCGTGTGAATACTGAGAGCACAACTAAGACATGAGCACCTGTGAACCTGGGTTAGTGGACCAGCCCACCGCATCACAAACATCTTGAAGGGAGACACCCGAAATGAAGGCCTCATCATCGTCCAGGTCCCTCAGCAGCAGATCAGCCTGATATGCCTGCAGAATGGCCATTGTGTGCAGACATGTGCCAGCCTGACCTGCCGCCGTGTACGCTTTACCCACTAGCGCCGATGTTCTTAATGGCTTAGTGGAAAGCTTCGGGGTCTTCTGGGACATTAGCTCAGTACCGTGTCTTCCACCTTAGGCATCGCTCCATAGCCATATCTTTCAGCACCCTAATATCTGAATTAACATCCACTTGCGGGCTGTAAAGACAGTGCGTGAATGGCTTGTTCCATGACCTCGATAATTCTTTGTGGAGGTCGGGAAAGAATGGAAAGAAAGTCCCTGTGGTGGAGGTGTCTTGTTTGGTGACATAAAGCGCTCGTCCAGTTTGCTTCTTTGGATGAGCACCCTGTTTCAAGGCTGGCCAATCGATGTTTAACTTGACACAGCACGAGTATGACCTTCACCAGCTCCTCATTCGGGGATATATCTTCAAGATGGCGCCGCGGATGGCTGCCTCGTTGTGGAGCTTTCCAGCTATTGTGTTGTTTTTGTTCGTTTGTTCTGCGTTTAGTCATTCTTTTCCTATCAGTTTCACCAAAGACGAACTACTGGACATTAGGAAACACACACCAGAAACCTTTTCTGCAGTTTTTGATTATTCAGACGCTTTGCTGGACATTCTCGTCGGAGGGGCAGCGTTGTTGTTCAAACGCGCGTTCAGACGCAAACGCGGGAAGCGTGCCGGCGCGCTGGTTAAACTCCGCGAGCGCGGCCTGCGCACTGCACTCCCCAGTATTCATCTCGCGAATCTCCGATCCCTTCCTAACAAAACAGATGAACTTCTTCCCCTCACCCACACTAACAAGGATTTTTTAAACTCTGCTGCTTTGTGCTTCACTGAAACCTGGCTGAGTGAAGCCATACCGGACAACGCAATACATCTGCCGGGCTTCCAGCTGTTCCGAGCGGATCGCATCACGGAGCTAACGGGGAAAACGAAAGGTGGTGGATTGTGTTTCTACATTAACGAAAGTTGGTGTTCAGATGTGACAACACTGAAGAAGATGTGCTCTCCTAATTTGGAGGCACATTTCATAAACTGTAAACCCTTCTACTCGCCTCGGGAATTTTCCTCTTTCATTCTCGTGAATGTTTACATCCCTCCAGACGCGTGCGTGAGCGCGGCGCTACAACAGCTGGCTGAACAAACAGCTGAAACAGAACAAAGGCACCCAGACTCTCTTTTAGTCATTCTTTGGGATTTTAACAAAGCAAATCTTTCCCGTGAACTACCAAAATACGGACAGCACGCTACATGTCCCACCAGAGACAGTAATATACTGGACCACTGTTACACCACAATAAAGAATGCGTATCACTCGGTCCCACGGGCAGCTTTGGGGCTCTCTGATCACTGTTTGGTTCATCTCATACCGACCTACAGGCAGAAACTGAAATCAGCTAAACCTGTAATAAGGACTGTAAAAAGATGGACTAATGAAGTAGAGCAGAATCTACAGGCCTGCTTTGATTGCACTGACTGGACTGTTTTTGAAGCTGCTACCAACGATCTGGATGAGCTCACAGATACTGTAACATCATATATAAGTTTCTGTGAGGATACATGCATTCCTACCAGGACATTCTTATCATTCACTAATGATAAACCATGGTTTACTGGGAAACTCAAACACCTTCGTCATGCCAAAGAGAATGCTTACAGAAGTGGGGATAAAATCTTGTATAACCAGGCCAGAAACAGATTGACAAAGGAGATCAGAGTTGCTAAAAGGAACTACTCTGATAAACTGAAAAAACAGTTTTCATCCAACGACCCACCATCAGTCTGGAATGGCCTGAGGAACATCACCAACTACAAGTCACCATCCCCTCGATCTGTGGACAATCAACACCTGGCTGACGATTTAAATTTTACTGCCGGTTTGAAAAGCCCTCATTCACACCACACACCCGGTCTGATCTGCACTTCACATATTCACCATCACCTCCTGCACTCCCCCCCCCTGTAGGAGACTACAACGGACAGTCCGGACTGCGGAGAGGATTATTGGTGCCCCCCTGCCAAACCTCCAGGACCTGTACTCTTCCAGAGTGAGGAAGAGAGCAGGTAAGATCATCACAGACTCCACTCACCCTGGACACCACCTGTTTGAACTGTTACCGTCAAGACGGCAACTCAGATCACTGGCCACTAGAACATCTCGGCACATGAACAGTTTCTTCCCACAGGCCATCTCCCTTCTGAACAGTTAACATATCTCCCAAGGCATATGCCTGTAAGTGCAATACTCCCACTGTTTAGTGCAATATCTTAAAAATTCAGGTGATATTTATATTTATATTTATTCATACTATACAAAATACTGTAAATATATTCATTATCTGTAAATGTTTATTCTGAAAAAACCCTTTCATAAATATAACCTGTGACCATATATTTATATAGTATTTTCATATTTTTTATAATTTTATTTGTAGAATTTGTATTACTATTTGTATTACTATTTGTATTACTATTACTTGTTGTACCTGTATTTGTATATGTGCACTGGAAGCCTCAGTACCAAGGAAAATTCCTTGTGTGTGCAAGCACACTTGGCAATAAAGCTCTTTCTGATTCTGATTCTGATATGGGTGGCGAATCCTCTACATCCCCAGTCTCGGTGCTCAACATATCCCCCTCCTCAGAACTGAATAGCTGAATCACCGGGGTATCCCCCTGGGCAGAAGAAGCCGCATCGTAGGCTTCCGATCCCAGAGAGAGAGAGAGCTGGATCCCCCGGGTAAAGGCAGAAAAAGGGTGGCACCCATCTCTAACTCCTCTGAGAGATCCATTTGCAAACCCCATGATCTCAGCCTCGGCAGCAACGGGGCCGGAGCTGCAGGGAACGCGAGCTTGAATACTCTCCTCAAAGAGTGACAGACAGGAGCGGAGAGTGCAAAGCGGCAGCCTCTCACAATGCTCGCAGTCAGCACCCTCGAAGTCTGACAGAGCATGCTCCGCTCCCAAACATATAACACACAAATCTGTGTATTCCCACCCTTAAGGAAATGAGGGGAGGGAGGATCACATGATTTGAATGCCTGCTTTTTTGTTATTTTTCTCTCATATATGTGTACTGCACTTTATTGGTCCAGACAATAATAAATAAGACAAACAGTGTGAACACATAGCGCTTGCTGAGGCAAAGAAGCTAACGTCGGTCATTCAGGATGTGCTTTCCTGGTCGTGACATCACCCGCCCGTGACGTTCCGGACAGGGACAAAGCTTCCTTGACAAAGCATGAGTTTGCTCAAAAGGGAATTACAGGAATTAATTACATTTTAAAATATAATAAATACAAAACAGCCATTTTAAATTGCAATAATATCTCACAATATCACTGTTTTTATTGTATTTTGAAAAATAAATGCAGCCTTGGTGAGCAAAAGAACATTAAAAAAACATTTAAAAAATCTTACTACAAACTTTTGAATGGTAATTGTTCTTTGTGCATAGTATATTTCTTATTAAAAATTGCTAGTTTTATGAAATACCACAACAAGAAAAAAAAAGAATCGGTTATACACAACAGTTATACAAAGCTTTCCAGTTCAAATTTATGGGATGCTGGATTTTTTATTTGAAAAATACTCGTGCAATGACTATAATGTAAATCGACCTTTATATTTAGTTTTATTTAATAAACCTGTTCAAAACTGAACATGACCCATGCAATATGCAGTGCTTGATATGCAATCTCGCAACAGTAGTAAAAATTAATATTGACATATTCATGTGTTTAAGCATGCTGGACATCAGGCCCGGCTCCATGGGGAATCCATCTTAATCTCTAAGCAGATTTGTACCAATGGTGAACATTTGAAAACATCACAAACCTTCTGCTGGTGACCTGTTACAAGAGGCACTTTGCTTGAAAAGAGAATGCAACAACATGAAGCATTGTATAGAATTAAAAACCTCTTCATACTCAAATAGTTTCATTGCTGGATCCATGCAGAGAGATATTTTCAGCCACTGAGATTTTGTTTCATGTGGCTTTTTGTTTCCTCATATCACAAGGCTGTATGCTCACCACAAAAGGACATTATCTGGTTTTCTCTTGGCTTTAGGGACTGTAAAACTCTCCTGATACAACTCCTTCCTCCAGGGGGGGCCCTCTCACAGAGAGATCACATCAAGGCAGGAGATGTGCTCAGCATGCTAGCCTCAAGTAATGTTTAATTATTCAAATTACACATTGCACTTAGCTGCCACGGCTGGGTATGTCTCTGTGCAACTTTTACCCTGCAAACTAAGAAAGAGACTTTTTTTGTTGTCATCAAATAGCCTTTATGCTGTTTTATATGTAAGGAATAATTAACATTCAGAGTTTATTTTGCAATAACAACTGACTGGATGTTCACTATTCTGCTTATTAAATGGCTACTTGGCACATCAGAAAATAATTTGACATAACATATTGATTTGAGTTGAAATACTTTATAAGCTTGTTAAACGCAAGTTTCCTCAAAGCAAAACAGTTCCTAGCAAGCAGCTTTGAACCTAGAAGAAATAAACATGTTTAAACAATATGGACATTTAAGACATAATATACAGTCATATCACTTACAACACAGTTTTTCTCTACATAAATAATGACAGGGACATGAAATATTGATTTAAATATTGAATACTGCTTTAATTTTTTTTTTATCTTTTAAAATGATCTTATAATCCATAATAGTTTACAAACCAATCGTTCTGGCAACAAGATGGAGACTTCATCTTGTTGCTAGAATGATTGTTTGTGTGATATGAGAGACATGAAAGAAGCGGCGCCCTCAGACACCCAGATTGAGCGGTCATGCTATTGGCAACGGTCCTTATCGAGGAATAACTGACCTTGGAATCTTGCTACTGACCAATTAGAATCAAGCATTTCAGAGAGCCATATAAGAATTTAAATTAAACCTTTGCCCCTCTTTTGTAGCAATGAAGAGAATTCCTTTGGACCCAGCACAGATTCTAATTTCACTAATTACAAACTGAATATCTGGAGTGGGTTAAAACACTTCATTACATTATAAATTCATGATATTCATAATTAATGTGGTTGGTTATAATTGATGCCAGTGAACTCCCAAGACATCTCGACCATGTAAATATACAATTTTAACCACAATTACTTACTAATATATCATAGGCATCATGTTTTTATGGCATCACATAACATCTGCATATTAAGCCTTTTAAAGTTGAAATGTGCTAACATATGATTTATTAATACTTTTGAGATGTTTACTTTTTCACATATTTTCCAGGTGTGCCCTTTGCAATCCTCTCTAAACCTTGTTATAGCTAAATTTCATGTGGTTTTTCGCAGTCAGCTGAGCAGCAGGATGTTTCAGTGGTGTGTTCGACCAAATGCAGCTCCTCAAAGGGGGTGGGGGCAGTAAAAGATAGCCTACATTCACAGTGTGAACACGCGGCACTAAATGAGAGAGATTCTCGCCTGAGGATGTTACGTGTGTAGCGGGACAGATCTGTATATTGACGACATGGGATTAAACACTTGGGCAAAAGTCCAGAGAATTTTACTGGCTAGTGGGTCAGATTGATGCATTAGGCCAGCACTGCACCATCAAAAGAAAATACTGTACGGTTTTTATCACAGAGACAATACCATGTTAAATGTTACTTTTGTCTTGCTAATGTTTGTTGACTCATTAACAGGTCTCATGTGACGTCCATAACCTTGAGGAAAACTCAAAGATGGGCAAGCCAGACTGCATTAGGTTTTCACTCATCTCTTAAACTGGGTTAAATCACCTAATTCTCTCGGTTTTACACATCATTACATCAGCAGGGCTATTGATGCTGTAAATAGGACCCATTCGAAAAGCTGTAAATGTTTCCTTTTAAAATTGAAATGTGCAAAAATTCTTAATTACATTTACTGAAACACATCTGACAGCTCTTTTGAAAACATTAAAGTAGAGTTTTTGTGTCCCACAATTGGTAATGTAAATGCTTGTGTTGATATATCTGCAAAATGATATGATGTTGCTTCTTGCACATTTCACAACACTTTTACAGTGAAAAGTCCAGTGATTAGCGCTAAAATCATGTTCAGTTTTATCAGAAGCAGATGAATGTCAGTCCGGCAATTTTTTATTACTTTGGTTATTGTACGTATCATAAGTTGTATCGCAAGTGGCACTAAAAGGTAACCCTACCATAAAGCTAATTGATAGTCTCAACTAAAGCAAATGTAAGATAAAAAGACCATTCCATTTTTGCTTGTTTCTTCAAGACTTTAACTATGCAAAAGTAAGTCTTTATTAATCAATAATCTGATCTGTAACCATAATTTGTGTGAAAGGGAATACAATACAAGCTGTTGTCGTTTTACTGCCTCGTGTTCGTTTCAGAGTTCAGAATTGTATTATGTTTTTAGAGTCTTGCGAAACACATTTTTCCAATGAACCTATGTTGCATAGAATTGATTATACATTATCACTGGTATGAATAGCACCTTTAGTTCATAACTGACCACACAGCACACTATGCACCTTTCCTAAAGATGTAAAGTTTAGTTACAAGTCTGTTCTAACATTCTTTCCTGTATAAAATCTTCGAAAGACTTTGATTAAGTGCTTTAGGTGTGTTTGATCACAGTCACGATGTAAATGACCATGAGCTGAGTTAAGCACTCCTGCCACAAGTAATCTGTTCCTCTGACACCTAAATCTATTTACATTATGAATGTGCTGAATATATATATATAAGCACTGACTGGATGGGAAAGATGTGTTTGGATGGATGTAAATGAGACAGGCTTATGTGCCAATTTAATTCCAATAAAAGTCTTTAAATTAAGAGAAACAAACAGGAGACACATTTGTAATTCAAATTAGAATTCCAAAGTATTTTTTTATTTACACCACCATTCAGTTGTTAGGGGTCAGTATTATTTTTTCTTTAGAAAGAAATTAATATGTTTAGTATTTATTAGAAGGACAACATTACATTTATCAAAAGTGACAGTAGGCATTTATGATGTTACAAAAGATTTCAAATTCGAATAAATGCTGTTCTTTTGAATTCATCAAAGAACACTGGCTTCACAAAAATATTAAGCAGTAAAAACTACTTGGTTACTATTGTAACCTCAGTTCCCTGAGAGAGGGAACGAGTATTGCGTAGCAGGTATACACAGTGGGGGAATCTCCTTTTCCTCGATTTACTGAAGCTTATTTGTAAAACGCATTTGCAGCGGCACAGCTAGCACCTTGAGCGTCTGGCTCGCTCATAGGCTGTGCTGCGGCAACTGCACATCCAATGGCGTGGCCGCCTCTGACGTGCGACCAATGAGCTAGCCCTACGTCATTACACGTCAGAGCCCGCCAAGGGGGCGTGGTCTTAGCCTATAATATTTCCCCGAATTCTCCATTATAGCAGGTTTAACGACTGTAGCGACAACACGCCAGGTTACTATAGTGCGGCCGGCTACGCAATACTCGTTCCCTCTCTCAGGGAACTGAGGTTACGATAGTAACCAAGTAGTTCCCTTTCGAACGGTCACTTCGTATTGCGTAGCTATACGCAGTGGGGACGCCATGCAAAATGCCGCACTATAAGTAACAGGACCCCTGAGCTCATAGAACAAGCCAGAAAACCAAGAATATATAACAGACCAGGCACCTTCGGGTCTAGAATAATATATATGTGTCAGTAACAAACCAAAGTAATATACTAATAAAACCAGACACCGTCGGGATTATTAGTATAGAAAAATACAACCGGCCAAAGCGGGTTTATATATATATATATATATATATATATATATATATATATATACATATATATATATATATATATATATATATATATATATATGTGATTGTGCCCAGTAACATTTTTAGACAAGACCAGACACTGTCGGGCCTTAATTATACCGAAAGCACCCTCGCCTGCAGGGAAGGCACCTCCATATTATAAAACTTCATAAATGTGGAAGGCGAAGACCAGCCAGTCACATCACAAATATGAGAAAGTAATAACGAAACTAATAACGTAATAACCTGTACTCTGAATGGCGTTGTGACCACTTTGGGTACATAACCATGCCTGGGTTTGAGGATGACTCTGGAGTCATCTGGTCCCAACTCTAAACATGAAGGGCTCACTGAGAGAGCCTGCAGATCTCCCACTCGCTTGATAGATGCCAGTGCCAACAGGAGAGCAGTCTTTAGCGAGAGAGGTTTAAGATCAACCGACTGGAGTGGTTCAAAGGGCGGACCCTTCAGAGCCCCAAGGACCGTGGAGAGGTCCCAAGGGGGCACAGAAGGTCTGGCGGGGTTAATCCTCCTAGCACCTTTTAGAAACCGTACCACCAGGTTGTTTCTTTGTAGTGATTGGCCAGCCACCAGAGCATGATGCACTGCAATGGCTGACACATACACTTTAAGCGTGGATGGGGAGCGGCCCGCGTCCAACAGCTCCTGAAGGAAGGAGAGTACCACAGATACCTCACATGACTCTGGGTCAAAACTATTTTTCGAGCACCAGCTGGAAAAACCCCGACCACTTCAAAGCATAAAGGCGTCAAGTAGACGGGGCCCTGGCTTCAGAGATAGTGCTTAAGACCTTCTCAGGAAGGTCCCTGGGTACCCGTTTAGGGGCCATTCATGGAGGGCCCATAAGTTGGGTCGAGGATGCTATATTGTCCCGTCGGCCTGTGTGAGGAGGTCTTTCCTCACTGGAACAGACCAAGGGATTGTGTCCGATAGCTGAACCAGCTCCGGAAAACTTCCAGATTTCCAGAAAGGGGCCACTAGAATGACTGGGCACTCGTGGAATCATCGAGATGGGGGGAAAAGCATAAAGGGGCGGTTGGGCCAGAGATGGCTTCCAGAGATGGCTTCTCTTCGAGAAGAACACTGTGCAATGGGTATTGGCTCTCGAGGCGAAAAGGTCGATTTCGGCCTCGCCGAACACACTCCATATCAGACTGACAGTCTGTGAGCTCAGGGACCACTCGCCTAGAGGAGTGTTACCCTGTGAGAACATACCTGCACCTAGATTCTGAATGCGAGGGATATGTGCCGCTTTCAGAGAGCTCAGATTGGTCTGTGCCCATAAGAGGAGGTCTCTCGCCATGGCATGCAGGTTGCCTGACCTGATGCCACCCTAGCGATTTATGTAAGCCACCACTGACATGTTGTCCGTGCGGACTAAGACGTGGTGACCTTATGTTTGACAGAAATGCTTTCAGGGCCAAACCAACTGCTTTCATTTCCAGACAGTTGATATTTAAGCTCTGCTCCGTGCTCGACCAGAGGCCAGAGGCAGGCTTGTCCTCGTGCAGCACTCCCCAACCCAGGTTGGATGCGTCTGTAAAAAACACTTTCCTCCTGGAAACTACTCCCATTGTCACACCCTCGTGGTACCAGTCCTGAGCCCGCCAGGGAATCAAGGCTCTTAAACAACTGTGATTCACCAACATGCGCAGGCTGCCTGACTGCCATGCATGGGTTGGTAAGCGGCATTTCAGCCAGTGCTGCAGCGGACGCATGCGCAGTAATCCCATACGGAGTACTGACGATGCTGCTGCCATGAGAACGAGAAGTTTCTGAAATTTATTTAGTGGCTCGCTCTGAACAAGGCTGCTAGTGTTTGCACAGAGAGCGTGCACTCTTGTGTTAGTTGCACTGTCCTCGTCACAGAGTCTAAAACTGTGCCCAGAAAGACCACACTCTGGCTGGGGGTCAGTTTGCTCTTGGTAACATTGATTGTGAGACCCAGGCATTTCAAATGGCCAAGAATCAAATCCCTGTGAGATAGTAGCTCAGTACTCGACTGTGCCAGCACCAGCCAGTCGTTGAGATAATTTAGCATGCGCACTCCCTGATGTCTCAGCGGAGAGAGCGCTGCATCCATACACTTTGTGAATGTACGGGTGCTAGTGACAGACTGAACGGCAGAACGGTTTATTGAAAAGCCTGACCCTCAAAGGCGAATCTCAAGAAATGGCCTGTGACTAGGGTTTATCTGAAAGTATGAAAGTATGCATCTTTACCATTGTAACACACCAATCCCCCGGGCGAACTTGCATGAGGATGTGTTTGATAGTTAACATTTTGAAAGGCCGTCTCATGAGAGCCTGGTTCAAATGTCTCAAATCTAGAATGGGATAGAAAATAGCGTCTGTAGAAACCTGAATGTTTTAGCGCAGGGGGGATTAGCTCTATCGTCCCTTTTGCTAATAAATTCTGTACTTCGGCACGAAGCACGTGGCCCACGTTGCTTCTCACCGAAGTCTTAATAACCGCCTGAAACTTTGGGGGTCTTTGGGGGCAAGTCGCCTCGCTTTATAGTGTTTATGACCCGACTTGACATATTGGGGATGGCTTGCCAGGCCAGCACCCGTGTGGCTAGGATTTGATACCCTTACATTGTGATTTCTTCACATACTGAGTGTTGGACTGACTGTACAAGCTTTCGCCTGGGGGAAGTCAGTGTAACCACTGGGAGGGGGCCGCCTAGTGAAGGGGGACCGTGAACCTGTGTGTTATGATTGTGAAAACATTTATCGGGGATGGCTTGCCAGGCCAGCGCCCGTCCGACTAGGGATTGTCAGGGATGTGCCGCCTAACACAGGGGGACCTGATACCCTTACATTGTGATTTACGCACATACTGAGTGTTGGATTGACTGCACAGGCTTTTTCTTGGGGGAAAGTCAGTGTAACAACTGGGAGGGCCGCCTAGTGAAGGGGGACCGTGAACCCGTGTGTTGTGAAACATACTCTTTTTGTCTTTACGTGGGTCGTCGTGCCAACAGCGTTTGTTTGTAGAGGCGCGCGCAGTGCAGCGGGCCTGTTGACAATAATAAATACTCCAGCTGCCTGAGTAAGACAGGGAGCTGTGAGAAGTGTCATGGGATTTTGAGCAGTGACTATCTGTGATGGCGCGCTCTTGTAACGGGCCTAGGCCTTTTGGTGAATTTTTACAAAAAAAATAAAACAATTCAGCGAAGCCGAGATCCGAACTCGGGTCTCTGTTGCGAGAATCTCAGAATCCACCACTGAGCCACAGGGGGGATTGACAGAGATGAGCTCTTATAGCTTTTGCAGTGAGAGATAACAGTTTCAGCGTGGTTGATTCCAGGCATGAAAACAGCGCTGTTGTGTCAGAATCACGGAGAAGGTTCTGCACATCAGTATTTATTAGTATTTGAAATCTAAGTACGATACGTTAGAGCAGTAATGTAATCATCAGCAGCATTTAGAAGATGAGGTACTACAGCTGAGGTACTTTTTTGAAACATTAATATGTTGTTGTAAGTTTGCTCTTTAAGTTTGAATACAAACTTCTTTACTTTTACTTTAGTATTTTGCAACTCAGCTCCCGACGCAATGTCATTCATTGTATGAATGTACGTGTCTGCGCTCATGCTCTTTTAAACTCATAACAAACCAGCAAAAGATATATTCCGAAATGACGTAGATTTACAGAACAAGTTTATTTTTGGAATACATTACAATCACTCCAAAATAGATGAAAACAACTTGCACTCAATTCAATGACTTAAACTGAAGTCAGTCAGCTGCTAAAAAGAAGTTGCATTTTTGCATTTTCATACTCTACCTTTTCATACATTCAGAAGGGGGGACACATTTTGAAACGGTGACATTAATTGGTTTAATTACAGGTGAGTATCAATTTATTTATATCCAAAAAGCCTAGTATTTTGCTGCCCGTCTTGATTGGTGGACTTTTGAATAGGTGAATGTGACGGTTATGGAGGCACTGTCTCCAAACCCGAGCCCCTAGGCAATTGCCTACTCTTCAATTAGCACCGACCCTGTATAATATTTAATTTCAATATATATTATTTTGAATAATAATAATAATAATAATAATAATAATAATAACAACATTCAAAGTTTTAATGTTAATTGCTGAGACAGTATTGAACTTAGTTTCATTGGTGACTAAAACAGTTAATTAAAATTCATATTCATATATTTATGTTTTGTCGCTTGTAAAATAATGTACTTAGCAGTTCATTAAATTCCTCATCAACATCAGGTTGGGTGTGTCCAATTGAACTAAAACTCAAAATCATTAATTGAAAAGAAGCCAATACTTAGATTTTTAATTTCGCCCCAATATTGTTTGAAAATCGAGATAAAGAGAGGTGTTACATTTGCTCTCACAGCGCAGCCTGTATTCTTCAACATGATTACAGTGAGGGTTGCAGAGGTCATACATGTCAGTGATATCTACCTTCCCCTCATAGCAAACATGATTTATTGTCTCTAGTTTGACAGTATTCTGTTAGTGGTCACATGACTCTGACACATTCTGTGAACTTTTACCTGCAGAGACCGTCCCTGAACTACTGCCGTGACCAAAAACTGTAACGTGTGTGTTCCTGTCAATCCCAGGGACAAGCAATTGTGCTTAAAATAAAACTACTCACCACATGGTTTTTGTGTGACAGCCAATTTTACCAGCTTGGCCTTTGTTTGCTGGCGTTGTTGTCGGGATGTGTGTGCCATGTGTTACACAAATTCTTACAAATCTGTGGTTCTCGAAACGTGATTTTATGACAGTGGTATAAAAGTCTGTGAAATACACATGCATACACATGAGAATCCACTCACTGCACTCTAATCATCTCTCACTCTAATAGTCTAATAGTGACATCTTGTATACAAAGAAAAAAATAAATGAAGTGTTGTTGACTAAATATTGTCAGTGGTTCAAACAACACATGCACATCTAGGGTAAGATGACCGTTCCACCTAGATTTTTCTATTGATCATAGACGGCACAAAATCTCATCTCAACATTTGATGAATGCTATATGCTATTTTAAGTGTGTAATTTATTAAAGGAGTCATAACCTAGTATTACCTTGGATACCCACGCTCTATTATAGTCTTTCAGGCCCTTCTAAAAAAGAAAAGTGGAAAAAAAATAAACACAGAGCTCCTCTGAATCTTATTTCTGAATGCATTATTGTCTCGCGAGATCTGATGCGATATTTTGGCTGTCGTGGACGGTCATTTTAATAATGCAAATGAGGGGCGCGTTGATTGGTGGCAGGAAGGATGGGGCTTGACACCGCAGGTAACTTCAGCATAAGTCATATATTTGTCAGAAAAAGAAAAAATACACCATTGCCAGATACATTCTTACAGAAGCCCCACTAACTGAAAGCTATTTTTCAGACTGCATGTTTTGCATGAGTTTTGCTAATAATGTTTTGTGGTATATTGTTTTCATAATTACATTTAGCAAACAGTTTTAGGCACTGAGCATGGACTCCTGTCACGTCACTACTGTAGGGTAAAACAAAGTGGAAAGATGTGGCTAGCATTCGTAGAGTCCTTTCCCTGTGTTTACCTCGAAGCTAACGTTACATACAATAGCCGCATTAGTAGTTAGGTGCTGTTTGTTACACACAGTAGAGTAATAAAAACACAGTCTTACCGTTTCAATTTCAGGCAAGTCCCTGATTGTTGGAATGGCACCTTTTTCCAAAAGTAGCTTCGAGGCCAACTTCGCCTGATATTGCCCCAAATTTGTAAAGGATTCCTGTGTAAAATGTTTAGCGCAGACACCTAACGTTGAGCCAGTTGATAGGGTTGTTGGAACAGCGTCATTAAAAATGAATTTCATCCACTGGTCTCTGGTAGTTTGGTCCGTTTTTGGTAGAGAAAACACATTTGAATGTTGATTCTGGCAGTCAACCACAGAGCAACTCACGTGTGCACTACATTTCTGCATTTTTCTTGACTGAATATGAGGTTGAGGGGGGCAGGGCGGGCTTACTGCAGCATATGTCTGCGGTGTCCATATATGGTATATCCTGCCGTGTCTTGACGTCAAGTCGGGGGAGAAATTAAAATCTCGTATTTGAGTGCGCGTGCACGTAGGCTGGTTTACGAACCCTGGGGTAAACAAACGCTTCACTTTTGAATATCGGCTTCCCGGCCAATGTATAATCGTTAGGCAGTCATAACATACATTGATTCTCGTGGAAAAGTGAAAATTACAGGTTTTGACTCCTTTAACATATCTAAACGTCTATAAATATCCCCTCAGTTACGACTGTAACCTCGGTTCCCTAAAGAGGGAACGAGACACTGCGTCAATTGACGCTAAGGGAACGCTTTGCGTGATGATGTCTTGAAGCACATGTGAAATAAGTCCAATGGTGTAGCAGAACGTCAGAGGCGGGTGACGTCATGAATCAGGAAACTATAAAGCCTGCCCAAACCAAGCAGCGCAAGCTTCTTAAAGTCTCAGCAAGTTGCTCACAGGCACGTAGGAGATGTGGCAGGTGATGTAGCGTCTCGTTCCCTCTTCTGGGAATGGAGTTTACAGTCGTAACCGAGGAGTTCCCTTTCAAGGGAACTTGCGCTGCGTCGATTGTCGCTAAGGCAATGTCTATACCAACGCCACCATAGCGACAAGTGTCTGTCCTGTGTAAAATCATAAGAGCAGCACTAGGACGAAAGCACCCGAGACCCCCGTGTAGAGTCCAAGTCCAAGTCAAATGTATGCGGTGAGGACCACCCTGCCGCATCACAAACGTCCTGGAGCGGCACTCCTGACATTAGAGCCTTGGAGGTCGCCATACTCCTAGTAGAGTGGGACAAGAAAGCCATAGGTGAAGGTGGTCCGGTCGACTCATAAGCAAGTGAGATAGCCTCGACCACCCACTTGCTCATTCTCTGTTTAGATGCTGGGGACACTTTGTTAGGGGGCCCAAAACATACGAACAGTTGTTCAGCTTTACGCCACAGGGTAGCTCTGTGGACATAGACATCCAGTGCCCTAACTGGGCATAGCAGATGGTTCTCTTCCTGGTCCGAATCTTGAAATGGAGGAGGACAGAAGGCTTGCAGTAGTAGTGATTTAGCCACATTAGTGGGGACCTTGTGAATATAGCCTGGTCTTGGGTTAAGGAATGCTTTAACCATGCCAGGCACAAATTCTAAGCACAAGGGTGCAACCGATAATGCCTGTAGATCTCCTATTCTTTTGAAAGATGACATGGCGAGGAGAAACCTAGCTTGCACCTCCTCCAAAGGCTCAAAGGGAGCTTGGGAAAGTCCTTGAAGGACAATAGCCAGATCCCATGTCGGCACCTTGGTGCGAGCTGCAGGCCTCAGTCTCAAAGTACCACGAGATACCAAGGGGTCTTTACCCAAAGACATACTACCTAAAGGAATGTGGTCAGCACCTATGGCTGCCACATAAACCTTTAAAGTGTACGGGGATAGACCTGCAGTGAACCGCTCCTGCAGGAAGTCCAGCACTGTACCTACCAGGCAGTTAACTGGGTCCAACTGATGGTCACTACACCATGAAGTGAAGACTCTCCACTTCAGAGCATTAAGTTTCCTCGTGGAAGGAGCTCTGGATTGTAGAATGGTCTCCACAACCTCGATTGAGAGACCTGTCCCTATGAGCTGGGCTCCCTCAGAGGCGAAGCCCACAGGTTCCACAGTTCTGGTCGAGGGTGAATAATTGAGCCCTCTGCTTGGGACAGAAGGTCCCACCTGATGGGTAGCTCATGAGGAGGCCTGTCGAGGAGAGGCACTAAATCGGGGAACCAACCTCTTGAGACGCAAACAGATCCACTAGAACCTGGCCGAACATACTCCATATCTGATTGATAGTGCTAGGCCAAACGGAAGCACTCGAAGGGAGGATGGAAATGTGGAAGTATTTGTCTTTGAGATCTATTGTGACAAACCAGTCCTCGGATCTGATCTGTGGCACGATTTGTCTCAGTGATAACATTTTGAACTTTAGCTGCATGACTGATTCGTTCAGAACTCTCAGATACAATTTTCAAATACCATAGAAATGTTGGTTTCACAGGTTTTACCGCATGTGAACCAATTCCAAATGGTAATGATACAGTTTACTGATAGAGGGTGCCTCCTATGCAACACACGCTTAGTCGGATCTGCTTCACTAGCAGTCAACGATGAAGAGAGAGAACCATGAGCGGTAAAAAAAGAAAACAGAATCAAGAGAATCATACTTCTCAGACGAGATGGGAAACAGATTATCTGTTTACAGAATTCAAAGGTAGACCTATGTGTTTAGTGTGTTTGGAAACAAGATCAGTGTTTAAAGATTTCTTAAGTCGCCATTACAATACCACACACAGGGACAAATATGGAAAGTACACTGGAGCTGCTAGGGCTGCTGTTATAGCTGACCTGAAAAGAAAGCTCAATCAACAACAGAGTATTTTTACCAGAATTACATCCACGCAGGAGTCTGCCCTCAAGGCGTCTTACTCTGTGGCACTGGAGCTTGCTAAAGCTAAGAAGCCCTTGTCAGATGGTGAAATGGTGTAGAGGTGTGCAATGGAAATGGACAAATCATTTGGAGACAGGGATATGGCTAAAAACTTTGAAACTGTCTCCTTGTCCCGTCGCACAGTGACACGCAGAATTTTTGACATCCATAATCACGTCGATGGCAAATTGAAACAAGTCATGCACGCCTGCAAATACTTCTCATTAGCGTTGGATGAGAGCACAGATGTGACGGACATTAGCCAGCTACTGATTTTCACTAGAACGATTGACAGTTAATTTGTTGTACACGAAGAACTTTTAAAATTGGTATCGTTGCACAACACTACTAAAGGGACGGATATTTTCATGTTAACAGTGTTGTGAATGAGTATGGTGGCTTTGACAAGCTGTCAACCGTCGTTACTGATGGCGCACCGATGCAAAGAAAACACAATGGTTTCGCCGGGCTCCTCCAACAGAGTGGGGTGGACTGTCCTATACTGCACTGCATCATCCATCAAGTGAGTTGTTTTATCTTCAGCTCACTTTTTATGATTATGTATATGGGCAGCCTTATGAGATTAATATGACAGGATATGTGTCGATTTTAGCACTAAATCTAATCTTTATTTTAATTCTACAGGAGGCTCTCTGTGCCAAGACACTTAACTTCAGTCATGTTATGGATCTGGTGACTAAAGTTACAAATCTCATCCGAGGAGGGAATAGGTCTCTCAGTCACAGGAGGTTTGTAGCTTTCTTGGATGAAGTGAGCGCGGCATATGGGGATTTACAAATGCACACGAGATTAGATGGATGAGCCGAGGAAAGTGTCTGGAGCGTTTTTTTGCGTTGCGCACCGAAATTCCGGTGTTTTTGGAGGACAGTGTTCGAGGCGATACAAGTGCCTACACCCGAAAACTCAGAGACACAGAGTTTCTTTGCGATATGGCCTTCCTTACAGACGTTACCTCACACCTCAATCACCTGAACACTCAGTTACAAGGGCGAGGCCAAACTGTGTCCGACCTTTACGCACACATGAATGCATTTCGGTGTAAATTAGAGCTTTTCAAAGACGGATTTTCATCCAATCGTCAAAATTTGGCACACTTTCCCGCTTGTGAAGAGATGCGGAGAGATGTCCCTGAAAGCAATAACATTTTTCACAAATACAGAGCTGACATCGAAACACTGAAGCAGTAGTTTAAGTTCTGCTTCCATGATTTCCACGCCATGCAGCCACGAGTAGCGTTATTCACTGACCCCCTCTCTGCTACTTTCAATGAGAAACCCTCTAAGTTGCAGATTGAACTCTGCAAAATTCAGTCAGACCTGTTTTTTCAAGCAAAGCGCAGTGAGAGGGGAGTTTCATTTTGGAGGTTACTACCAGAGTCCCGCTTTCCACTTCTCAGGGATTTTGCACTGTCAATGGCCAGCATGTTTGGGAGCACGTACATTTGCGAGAGCAGCTTCTCCAAAATGAAACTTATAAAGTCGAAAGAGAGAAACAGGATCAGCGATGACGTTCTGTTTCAGCTCATGAGGATTGGCTGCACTAACATTTACATTGACATCCAGTCTATTGTACGCCAGCAGGAGAAACCACAAGTATCTCATTAACTTTAAACTTTTCCACCTTGTAGGTGAGATATAGCCTATGGTGGAATGTATGCTTCACTCACTTAATGTTTTTTTTAGTTCCCTTTCGTTGTCACTCCGAGTTACGTCGGATGACGACGAATGGGGTTTCGCTTAGAAAGCCTATCAACTTCGAGTATTACAAAACGAGCCAATGGCAAAGAAATGCCATGGGTCTGCGGAATTTGCATGGCGTAACTCCGCCCCACCTCGTGGGTATAAAAGGAGGACGCCGGCAACAGGCAGATATGTTTTCGCTTCGGAGCCAAGTGTAATTCTTCACTCCTTAAGCTATCTCTGATTGTCAGCTTCTTACGAGACGAGCAACTCTCCCCGGCGAGTGCACACTTCCTGCTTATCTGAGCGTGGTTTGCCAGCGAGTGTGTTCTCCGCGGGCGCTTCAGCACTGAGTTTCTCTCACAAAAAGAGCTTGCACGCGGCACGTCTTTTTAAAGATGCCTCACCCGTGCACTTCTGGTTGCGGTCGACTGGTGTCTGACTCTGATGGGCACGAGCGCTGCTTGGTGTGTTTGGGCTTTGATCACGCTAAAGCAGCGCTCGTGGATGAGTCATGTTCTTTCTGTGGGAACATGACCATCGCAACACTTAGATCGAGACTCAAGGATCTCGCAAGAGTGAGAGTCCCCTCATCCACACCCCGATCTAGCGCCTCCTCGAGAGGCTCTACTTCGGCTGGTGGCCAGGGTGATCTGAGGGTGACTGTGTGGAACAAAGCGCCGACTATGTGTCCGTGCCCCGCAGCACCTTCTCCAGTGTTGCAACCCACGAGCGTTCAGGGGATCCCCGCGGGACCGTCCTTTCAGGTCCCGCGGGTGTCCTTTGGCGCTCCAGAGGAAGATGCGATGTCAATCGCAGCATCACTAGGCGGGTCTGATTCGTCTGGAAGTGAGACTCGTCACAGCTGCCACCCTCGGGTGTGAATACGGCTGTGGCTCAGTCCGATCCAGAGATGACGGCCATGCTTTCCCGGGCGGCCGCGAGCATTGGTTTGGAGTGGAACCCTCCACCCTGCCCTGAGCGCTCGCGGCTGTACGATTGGTTTTTGGGTGCAGCTGCGGCTTCCCGTCCTCAGCCTGCCCCAATACCTTTCTTCCCGGACGTGCATGATGAAATCTCGAAGTCCTGGAAGACTCCCATGTCTTCCCTCGACCGCTCGTTGATTTCATCCGCCTTTCCTCCCCTCGATGGGGCAGCCGCCCGTGGGTACACTGGGCTCCCCCCGGTTGAGCGCTCTGTTGCGATGCAGCTGTGTCCTCAGAGTGCTTCTTCTCGCGGCGAGCCTAAGCACCCATCCAAGGCCTGTAGGTTCTCGTCTACCCTAGTGGCGAAGTCCTACAGAGCGGCTGGACAGGCGGCTGCCTCTTTGCATGCCATGGCCACTCTGCAGGTCTATCAGGCGCAGATGCTAAGGGACATGCACGAGGGTAGGACGGACCCAGGGCTCTTCGATGAGCTGCGCGCCGCCACCGACCTCGCCCTCCGGGCGACGAAGGTGACCGCACGTTCCCTGGGTCTGGTGATGTCCACAGCTGTGGTCCAAGAGAGACACCTATGGCTGAACCTGGCTGACATGCGGGACGCTGAGCGCTCTCGCCTGCTCGACTCCCCCATGTCCCAGGCCGGCCTATTCGGCGGTGCGGTGGAGGACTTCGCCCAACAGTTCTCCACCGCCCAGAAACAGACTGAGGCCATTAAGCATATTCTGCCCCGACGGCCCGCTGCTGCCTCCACCCAGCCGACCGGGCAGGTCCCTCAGTCTGTTCGCCGCCGAGGGCGCCCTCCTGCGGCTCCCGCCCCTCCCGCCCGGCCCAAGCAGCAGCCTCCACCCAGGCCCGGTCGCGGAGGAAGTCGTAAGAAGGCGCCCCAGCCCTCTCCAGCCCCGCCCCCCGCTAAACGCCGGGCCAAGCGGCGCTCCTGAGACGGGCTGCTCAGGGATGCTGAAAATTACTTCTCAGGAGATGGTAGCAGGACCACTCCTTCCCCCGGTGGAGGGCCGGGGTAGAATCTTTTGTTCTCCACTCCCCGCTGCTCACCCACGGGTGGGCAGCACCCTAATGTGGTTAAAGAAAGAAGTAACATTCCCATCCCTGAGCACACAGAGTTCTCGGACGACACAGTGCGCCGCCTCCGAGCCGTGCACCCCTCGTCCCCCTCTGTCCAAGAGCCGGTTGACAGTGTGCGCCGTCCCCGGACCGTGCCGCTCTCTTCCGCCTCTGTCGCCAGCCCCCTGGCAGAGCAGACCCCCGTGGAACGTTCTTCCTTCCCTGGTCTCCTCTGTCAGGGCGCGGTTAATGACTGTGCCCCCACACCGGGCCGCTATGCCGTCCACGTCCGGGCCAGTCATTCCGCCTTGCTGCACCATCGGTGGGAAGTCTGTGGTCCGTATGACCCCTCTGGTACAGTTCTTGGGAGCCTGGCTAGAGCTTCCCCTCCTGTCCCGCTGGGTCGCACGGACGATCAGGCTCGGCTACGCGATTCAGTTCGCGCGGTCTCCTCCCCGCTTCAGGGGAGTCCGCTCCACTTTGGTCGGTGGCAACGCCCCTATCATGAGAGCAGAGATCGCCACCCTGCTGGCGAAGGGTGCGATCGAGACCGTCCCTCCGGCCGAGATGAGGACCGGCTTCTACAGCCCGTACTTCATTGTCCCCAAGAAAACCGGTGGGTTACGGCCAATCCTGGACCTGCGTGTGCTGAACCGTTCCCTTCACAGGCTGCCGTTCAAGATGCTCACTCCCAAACACATTCTCGGATGTGTGCGGCCCCAGGATTGGTTTGCAGCAATCGACCTGAAGGACGCCTACTTTCATGTCTCCATTCTCCCTCGACACAGACCGTTCCTTCGGTTTGCCTTCGAGGGGCAGGCATACCAGTACGCGGTTCTCCCTTTCGGGCTAGCCCTGTCTCCTCGCGTCTTCACGAAGGTCGTCGAGGCAGCCCTTGTTCCCCTTCGGGAACACGGGGTTCGCGTCCTGAACTACATCGACGACTGGCTGATCCTAGCTCACTCTCGAGACCAGGTATGCGAACACAGGGACCTAGTGCTCCAGCACCTAGCTCGTCTGGGCCTTCGGGTCAACTGGGAAAAGAGCAAACTTTGCCCCGTGCAGAGGATCTATTTTCTCGGTATGGATATCGACTCGGTCGCCATGTCCGCGCAGCTTACGAGCGAGCGAGCGCAGTCACTGCTGACTTGCCTGAGACAGTTCGAGGGCAAGAGTACGGTTCCACTGAAACTCTTTCAGAGGCTCCTGGGGCATATGGCATCTGCAGCCGTGGCAACGCCGCTCGGATTGCTTCATATGAGACCGCTTCAGCGTTGGCTTCGCGACCGAGTCCCGAGGTGGGCATGGCAACACGGCACCTTCCGAGTAACAGTTACTCCGTCTTGCCGTCAGACCTTCACCCCATGGTCGGACCTCAGTTTTCTACGGGCCGGAGTGCCCCTGGAACGAGCTTCGCGGCATGTTGTTGTAACGACAGATGCCTCCTCCACGGGCTGGGGTGCCATGTGCAATGGACGTGCTGCCGCGGGCTCCTGGACAGGACCCCGCCGCCTCTGGCACATCAATTGCCTCGAGTTGCTGGCCGTACGTCTTGCTTTGCGCCGCTTCCGGGCCGTGCTCAAGAACCAACACGTACTAGTCCGTTCAGACAATACCGCCACTGTAGCGTACATCAACCATCAAGGTGGTCTACGCTCCCGCCGTATGTAGCAACTCGCCCGCCACCTCCTCATATGGAGTCAGAAGCATCTGGGGTCGCTTCATGCCATTTATATCCCCGGAGCCCTGAACTGTGCAGCCGACGAGCTCTCACGGCTTCAGCCCCTCCCGGGAGATTGGCGACTCCATCCCCAGTCGGTCCAGCTGATTTGGGACCAGTTCGGGGACGCACAGATAGATCTGTTTGCCTCTCACGACTCGACCCATTGCGCCCTGTATTATTCCCTGACCGAGGGCACGCTCGGCACGGATGCACTGGCGCACAGCTGGCCGCGGGGCCGCAAATATGCGTTTCCCCCAGTGAGCCTTCTTGCGCAGACCCTGCGCAAGGTCAAGGAGGACGAGGAGCAGGTCATTCTGGTCGCGCCATACTGGCCCGACCGGACCTGGTTCTCCGATCGGAGATGTTCGATTAGTGTCGTGCTTTCCTTCCTTCAAGATAGGCTGGAGCGAAGGCTGTCTCCCTCCACCCTGAAAGTCTATGTTGCCGCTATTGCCGCACACCATGACCCAGTCGAAGGTAAGTCTGTTGGAAGGCACGACCTGATCATCAGGTTCCTGAGAGGAGCGAGGAGACTGAATCCTCCTCGCCCTCCTCTCGTTCCCTCTTGGGACCTCTCAGTGGTTCTAACTGCCCTGCGGAGTGCTCCCTTTGAGCCTTTGCAATCAGTGGAGCTTAAGTTCCTGTCTATGAAGACAGCGCTCCTGGTTGCATTGGCCTCCATCAAGAGGGTGGGGGACTTGCATGCATTCTCCGTTGACGAAGCGTGCCTGGAATTTGGGCCGGCTTACTCTCACGTGATCCTGAGACCCCGGCCTGGATATGTGCCCAAGGTTCCTACCACTCCCTTCCGGGACCAGGTGGTGAATCTGCAAGCGCTGCCCCCGGAGGAGGCAGACCCAGCCTTGGCACTGCTCTGTCCAGTACGCGCCCTCCGCGCCTATGTAGACAGGACGCAGTGTTTCAGGACCTCAGACCAGCTCTTTGTCTGTTATGGTGGGAAGCTGAAGGGAAAGGCTCTCTCCAAGCAAAGGTTGTCTCACTGGATAGTGGACGCCATTGCCTTGGCATACCAGCAGCAAGGTCGACCGTGCCCCCTTGGTGTGACTGCCCACTCCACCCGGAGTGTGGCATCCTCTTGGGCTCTAGCGCATGGCGCCTCGCTAACAGACATCTGCAGAGCTGCAGGCTGGGCGACACCTAACACATTCGCCAGATTCTACAATCTCCGAGTGGAGCCAGTGTCCTCTCATGTACTCGCTTCAACCAGCTAGTACTGGACCCGCTCAGGTGTCTTCGCTTGCTCGCCATTCCACTCCACGGACTGGATACGTGCGATACTCTCCTCAGGTGAGCTTCCCCGAAAAGCCCTGAGTTCCTCCAGCACTCCTGACGTTGGCGCCAGTGTCTATTGCCTGTGGGTCGGCTAGGTGCCTCCCGTGTGCATGGTCCCTCCCCTGAGCGACCCCCACATGTGTATTTCCACTGTAAGCCTCCCGAGCATGTGTCTTTCCCTTGGCAAGCCACCTTGCCACCCCTGGGGTTGAAATATTCCACCTGCGGCTGCACACCCCAGTGTTCTCCATGTCTCCTTCGGGTCACATGTGTATTCTCTAAGTCCCCCCCTCTGGGTTGGCAGTAATTGCATATTTCCCCTGAACTTGGGATATGCTCCCCAGTGTATCTTGGTATTCCTGTGCTAAATAGGAGTCCTTCGTCCGTGCCAGTCTCACGACAGGGATCTCAGATTTACGCAGGGCACTGGAAGACAGCTGAGAAGGTGGCGTGATTAGACTGGTAACCCCATTCGTCGTCATCCGACGTAACTCGGAGTGACAACGAAAGGGAAAGTCTCGGTTACGTATGTAACCCTCGTTCCCTGAGTAGGGAACGGAGACGTTACGTCTGCCTGCCACTTTCCGCTGTACCGCGGGGATCGCCTGAGCTCAGTCTTGGCTCCTCAGCGAAGAAACATATCTGCCTGTTGCCGGCGTCCTCCTTTTATACCCACGAGGTGGGGCGGAGTTACGCCATGCAAATTCCGCAGACCCATGGCATTTCTTTGCCATTGGCTCGTTTTGTAATACTCGAAGTTGATAGGCTTTCTAAGCGAAACCCCATTCGTCGTCATCCGACGTAACGTCTCCGTTCCCTACTCATGGAACGAGGGTTACATACGTAACCGAGACGTTTTGTGCCATCATTGAATGTTTTTTTTTGAGAGCCCACAATGTTTGCACTGGAATAATAATAAAAAAAAAAAGAAATAAATGTTTGCTACTCAGTAATGTGTTTTGTTTGTTTATGTTAAAAGTTCATTAATGAATAGAAGCAGAAAAAAATAATTGAGAATGGAAATGCAGGTTGGTTCACTAAACTTTACAGAGTCTGTAATACAGACATACATATGTTTTGTTCTTCTAAAATGGTAGCTCTAATTTTCCACAAGTTTTTTTCACTTAATGGGCTACTTTTCAGTTTTGTGCCATCATTTAATGTTTTTTGAGAGCCCAGCATGTTTGCACTGGAATAATAATAAAAAATATTTTCCACAGTAATGTGTTTTTGTTTATGTTAAAAGTTCATTCATGAAAAGAAGCAGAAAAATAATTGAAAATGGACATGCAGGTTGATTCACTAAGCAGAGTCTGTAATACAGACATACATAGGCATTACATACACATATTATGAACAGCAGCTATGCTAAT
The DNA here is from genome assembly GCF_051911475.1 of Siphateles boraxobius. Lineage (NCBI taxonomy): Eukaryota > Metazoa > Chordata > Actinopteri > Cypriniformes > Leuciscidae > Siphateles > Siphateles boraxobius. Next base: position 13,589,021 of record NW_027509219.1, read on the forward strand.
TATCTTCCATCTGCTTTTCTGCTGTTATCTCGGGACGCTAGTCCCGAGGTATATAGCGTTCGTCAGCTCCGGTTTGTATCCAGCCTCTCACGGAGACCTCAGATGCCCCAACACCTGCCATAAGATGACTAAACGCCTGTGAAGAGACGACTCGACGCCTGTGAAGAGACGACTCAACGCCGGCGATATGTTATGCCCTAAATTACTACATGATTAACTAACTGTATTTTTTTTCTATGTACATTTCTGAAATGCACATTCTGTAAAGCTGCTTTGAAACAATAAGTATTGTGAAAAGCGCTATACAAATAAATTTGAATTGAATTGAATTGAATAGGCCTACAAATGTTTTCTTCTAAAATGGTACCTCTAATTTCCTCTAAATATCCCATTGGTGGAAGTGCACGGTCACATTTGATAGTGGCCCTCTGATAGTGACGATAAAATATGTGTGGCCCTCACTATCATCAAAGATGCCCATCCCTGGTCTTACCCCATCGAAGGCTGCGGTTGAGAGCGCTTTCCGTGTCCCCAGTCTTTTTGTGGTGGAGCACGTGAAGCAAAGCTCTGTTTCTGCATGGCACAGAGTGAGGAGCTGGCTTTTGATGTTTGGGGCTGCTCCCGTTCAGCAGCCCTGGAGACGTGTGCGGCGAGGGAGGAGTTCTTGGAATGCAGCCACCTGTTTAGCCCTCATCAAGGTCTCCTAACAATTCAGCCTCGTAAGCCTGCAGCAGTGACATGGTATGTAGGCATGCTGGAGCCTGACCAGCAGCTGAATAAGCCTTACTCACCAAAGCTGATGTTGTTCTGACTGGCTTGGTGGGTAATACCAGGACTTACAGGGAAGATGTTGATTCAGGGGAGAGATAGCTCGTGAGCGTCTCTTCCACCTTTGGCATCTCCCCATAACCATGCTCTTTATAGTTTGTGATAGAGGAATAGTGAGATATTTGTGGACTATAAACTCTATATGGAACTGGTTTATCCCATGTTCTCGACACCTTGGTGTGGAGATCAGGGAAAAACGGAAGGCCCCGGCTTTGAGGTTGTGAATGAGAGGGCAGGAAGCGTTTGTCTAGTTTGCTTCTAGAACGAACATCCTGATTATCTGCAGGCCTATCGATGATTAATCTTGCAACCACTCTCGTAACAACCTCAACAAGCTCCTCAAAAGCATGAGATTGAGGTGACGAGTCCTCAGTATCTCCTGCTTCGACACTAACAACATCTAGTTCCTCAGAACTAGATGGCTGCAGTGTTGGTGCCTCAATCAGGGTGGAAGTAGCCGCAGTGCGTGCTTCCAAACCCTGAGAGAAGGCACTGGATCTGTCAGGTGAAGGCAGAGATAAGGCTGTGCCCGTCTCTAACCCCACTGACAAATCCATTCTGCGAGCCCCAATAACTTGCTGAACAAGCCTTGGGAAACGTGAGCCTGAACGTCCTCGCGAAAGAATGCCAGACGGGATCGGAGTGTTCACATGTGAAGGACCTCGCAGTGCTCACAGCCAACGCCCTCGAGCGCTGACTGTGCATGCTCCTCACCCAAACATGGAACACACAGAATAGGGTTGCACACACAGTCTGAACTGCTGCTGCTTACTCGCCATTTTTTTAGATATACTGTAGTAACAATACAACACCAAATAGACAAAAACAGTTTCACACAGAGCGCTTGTGAAGACACAGAAGCTATCGCTGCTTTGTTTGGCCAGGCTTTATAGTTTCCTGGTTCATGACGTCACCCGTCTCTGACGTTCCGCCACACCATTGGACTGATTTCACATGTACTTCAAGACATCAAAGCGTTCCCTTAGCGTCAATCGACGCAGAAGGTGTTCCCTTGAAAGGGAACTAAAAATATAAAAAAGTCTAAACAGTTTTTGCTGATTAATTTTGTGTCTCTTGAAAAGAGAGGCATTGTATTGTGTTCAATATCAACGTTTTTGTTAATGAGAGATTCATGGACAGATACATTTTGTGAGTAAATGACAGTTTTTATTTTGAAGTGAAAAGAAAATTAGACCTTTGGGCTAACATAGCCCCCCAGAATTGGGACAAGTGGCATGTAGTTATTAGTGTTGTTATTGTTTAACTCAATACTTACATGTAATTCTTGAGGATATTATTCAGTAATTCCACAAATTAAGCGTACTGTCACAACCACGCCAGGCTCCACCCTTTTGCAATCACAACGCACTCCCTCTCCTGAGTACTGATTACACACCTGAACATCACGCACTTGCACTTCATCAGTACTGCAATCACCTCCAGCATTTAAGTCACTCACTCACTCTCGGTCTTTGTCCGGTATTGTTTGCATCAAGACTTTAACTCTGTGCTTTCCTCCTGGACTTCCAAAGCTATTACCAGTCTCCTGGGATTATCACCAAAGTCTTCTCCACTGTTCCACTTCTCCAGTTGATTCTCCAGAGTCTCCGCTATCCCATGGTTTCCATCAGCAAGTATACGAACTGTGTCATCCTAGTCTGTTCTTCTGGATCTCTACTCACCCACGTTCACCTGCACTGTTGATCTTTCACCTGGTAGTTCTAATAAACATTTCATTACCTGCATCCTTGAGTCAGTCCCTTCTGTCTTGTAACACGTACATTTCAGGCATCTTAAATTTTCATTCAAACCTGTAGGTCAGTTGACATATATCAAATTATATGGGCAAATTATGGGCAATTATGTTTGTAAATACACATATGCATGTACAGTACATACAGTAAATTTACCTTTCATATGAATCTCTTCTACTGGGATTCTGCTTTGTCCATCATTTGGTTAATAAATTATTTAACTAAATTGTCAAAACACAATTTAAATGAAAAAGTTGATTTAGTATTTTCATTAATGACGCTTAAAAATAAATACATACGAATGATGTCAGTGTTGGGGAAAGTTACTTCTAAAAGAAATGCGGTACAATATTCTGTTACTCCATAAAAGTAACTAATTGTTAGTTGTTTTTTTTATGTGGAGAGTAATGAGTTATGTTTCTTTTGCATTACTTTTTCTGACCTGAGCTGGAGTTTGCTTGTTTTTTTTTTTTTTTTTTTTTTTTTTTTTTTTTTGTCAGATATAAAGCCCCTTTCACACCAAAAGTGAAATGAATGAGCCTCAGGCTCAAGGAAATGCAAATTCATGCCTTTTAGCTGTGCTGTCATTCTGGATTGCACTCAGCAATAATACAAAATAAAACAACTTTATCTAAAGTAATTTTTACTAATTGGTATGGTTGAATTGGATCATCGAAGGTCAGCGGCAAAAAAAAAATATTTCACTCATTTAATTATTGTAGGTTTGCATAATACTCTGAGTTTATGTTTTACTGTAGTTATTCATTTTAAGGAATACTGAATATGTTTTTCAGCAAATTAATGATTATGAATAAATGCTTGCTTGCATTTAGTCTAGGACAGTAACCATCATGTTTACACATCACACACAATGCCTCTGCACATACTCCCGATTTCTCTCAGCATGGGGACAGGAGAGATGTCAGTCAATAAATGTAAAAACAAAGTAACTTGAGTTACTTATTTAAAAAAGTAAATCAGATATTTTGTTGTAAATTTAGAAGTAATGTGCTACTTTACTTCTTACTTCTAATGCGTTCATTCTGTAAAAGTTTAGACAATGGGGAAAGATTGCTTCTTCAAATAATAATTTTAGATTTTGTGCTATAACAACTAAATTAGCAAACGTTTATATTTCCCTTAATAACACATTGACTTATCCATCATCATCCTGCGCATGCTTAACATAAAGTAAATGCACATTGTTCTTAAGGGGGGTGTCTTCCCCCATTCCAATACTTACTGTCTGGAAACTATATCCACAAGCCATATTTTGAAGCAGGATTTAGCCCCATGTGGGAGAATGTAGTCCCTCTCCCACTTTGACACAATTGATTGCAGCGCTGCTTGGTTGTCCTTTGGGACGGAAATAGGGAAGGGGTATCAAGGCCACTTGAATACTAATGAAATTCTGAGAAATGTATTGCTGACTGTTGTGTCCTAATTAAAGGGAGCTCCATGAGAGTGGCGAGGAGCTTGGTGGTCCACAAGGACTCAGTTAATCAGAAGTCTCCTTCGATGTGAATTAACAATAGATTGCATTGAATTACCTGGGCAGGGGAATTGATGATGAGCCCGGGGAGGGGTGTTCCTCTCTTTGTGCACTTTCTCTGGTGTGAAAATAATGATCTTTCTCCCTCCCCGACTTCCTCATCCTAGACACGGCTCTACAAAAACAAGCCAAAAATAAGTAATCTTTGTCTGTGTAGAGCAATCATATATGATGCATTTCTGAGTTGTTAGCAGTATATGAAGAAATAAATAATAATTATGTCAAAAAATTAGAGATGTGTGCAAACAGACTGGCAGGTGCATCGAGAGAATTTCCCAGTCACAGCATGAGTAGTGCTGCCCACAATGCACTGCGGCGGCGGCATTCAGCCAGCCCTAATTTTCTGGGTTTTTGATACCTGATGTGGTAGCATTGTGCTAACTGCGTTGCACAGTAATTGGGAACTCCCTCCACTGCATTTTCCCATCAATGCACTGCTACCTTCACATGCAAATTACACAATTTTAACTCACTAATAAAAGAGATGGCGTGGAGGTTTGATCTGCACTCATTGATCTTACAAAGATTAGTACACCAAAAGTGAGCGGGGAAAGATTCAGATACAATTCTGCAGTCTTCAAGACAGGTATAAAAGTGCATTATGTACAGGTCCTTCTCAAAACATTAGCATATTATGATACAGTTAATTATTTTCCATAATGTAATGATAAAAATTAAACGTTCATATATTTTAGATTCATTGCACACCAACTGAAATATTTCAGGTCTTTTATTGTTTTAATACTGATGATTTTGGCATACAGCTCATGAAAACCCAAAATTCATATCTCAAAAAATTAGCATATCATGAAAAGGGTCTCTAAACGAGCTATTAACCTAATCATCTGAATCAACTAATTAACTCTAAACACCTGCAAAAGATTCCTGAGGCTTTTAAAAACTCCCAGCCTGTTTCATTACTCAAAACCGCAATCATGGGTAAGACTGTCGACCTGACTGCTGTCCAGAAGGCCATCATTGACACCCTCAAGCAAGAGGCAAAAAACGCTGCACAACGAGAAGAGGTGAGGAAGATTGTGGAGAAGGACCGATTCCAGACCTTGGAGGACCTGCAGAAGCAGTGGACTGAGTCTGGAGTAGAAAAATCCAGAGCCACCGTGCACAGGCCTGTGCAGGAAACGGGCTACAGGTGCCGCATTCCCCAGGTCAAGCCACTTTTGAACCAGAAACAGCGGCAGAAGCGCCTGACCTGGGCTACAGAGAAGCACCACTGGACTGTTGCTCAGTGGTCCCAAGTCCTTTTTTCTGGATGAAAGCAAATTTTGCATGTCATTCGGAAATCAAGGTGCCAGAGTCTGGAGGAAGACTGGGGAGAAGGAAATGCCAAAATGCCTGAAGTCCAGTGTCAAGTACCCACAGTCAGTGATGGTCTGGGGTGCCATGTCAGTGCCAAAACCACTGGTAAATGGTTTACTGACCATGGTATTACTGTGCTCAATTGGCCTGCCAACTCTCCTGACCTGAACCCCATAGAGAATCTTTGGGATATTGTGAAGAGAAAGTTGAGAGACGCAAGACCCAACACTCTGGATGAGCTTAAGGCCGCTATCGAAGCATCCTGGGCCTCCATAACACCTCAGCAGTGCCACAGGCTGATTGCCTCCATGCCACGCCGCATTGAAGCAGTCATTTTTGCAAAAGGATTCCCGACCAAGTATTGAGTGCATAACTGAACATAATTATTTGAAGGTTGACTTTTTTGTATTAAAACACTTCTTTTATTGGTCGGATGAAATATGCTAATTTTAGTTTTTTTGGGGGAATTTTGGGTTTTCATGAGCTGTATGCCAAAATCATCAGTATTAAAACAATAAAAGACCTGAAATATTTCAGTTGGTGTGCAATGAATCTAAAATATATGAAAGTTTAATTTTTATCATTACATTATGGAAAATAATTAACTGTATCATAATATGCTAATTTTTTGAGAAGGACCCGTATATGGAAGTTCTGCCTCAGAATTATGAAATAAAAAAAGGTAATTGCGATTTTTTTTCTAAAAATGCAGATTTTATTTCTTACGATTACAATTTTATAACTTGCAATTGTGTGGAAAAAAATAAAATATAAAATATTGAAATTACCGTTTTATTTTTTATTCTGTGGCAGAAACACGCTTACTTAGTCAGAAGCATCATGAAGGAGTTTCCTTTGCCATGTGGTTGCACACAACCCAAAAATCACCATGTGAAAATGCTTGTGTTTAGTGGAGGGGTTTGAAGCTCACTGCCGCTGCTTCGGTCCAAGAAAAATACTCTCTCTGGAGTGATGATTTATGTTTTACCATATGGCAGTCTGATGGACAAATCGGGGTTTGGCAGATGTCAGATAAACACTACATGCCTGAGTGGCTAAAACCAACTGGAAATAATTATAATAATAGATTGAGCCTGTTCAGGTCTCTTCATTCTGCTGAACGGAAATATTTTCTTAATGCATTTTTCAAATCGGTGACAACATTTTGGATGTGCTGCTTTGATTCAATGGTTAAATTGGATTTTTTTTTTTTTTAATTGAGAGTTCCACTTGCAATATAAAGGAATTAATAATCAATTAATTAATTAAAAACAAAAATATAAAAATAAATTATCTTTCAAACTGACACATTAAATATGAACATTTAAATAATTTAATTAAGCACATTTAATTAATGTTTAAAAATAAACATAACAGTAAAATGACAAATAAATTATTACTATTATTATTATTAGCATGTTTTACAAATAATATACATTTTTTATTATCATTATATGTTTACAATAATACATGAATATCTCATTATCAAATCTAAATTTAAGTATTGGCCAACCAGTTTTCTTTTTCTATTTGTCAGTCGATTTAAAAATGCCATTGGATAGTTCACAAGTGAGAGCGCCAATTAACTTTCCTTTCTGAGGTTTTGCTTTCAGGTGAGTAAGGGAAAGGTACGGTGGCCCAGTAGTGCACAACACAATGAAATTTAAAAAGCTAACATAAGTTGACAACACAACGAAATTAAGCAGCAACACCACGAAATTAAGCCGAAAAACAACAAAATTAATCTACAACACAACGTAAATGAGCCACAACACAACGGAAAATGTACAACACAACGGACATAAGCCACTACACAATGGAAATGAGCCACAACACAACGGAAAATATACACCACAATGGAAATAAGCCACAAAACAACGGAAAATGTACAACACAATGAAATAAAGGCGCAACACAACGGAAATGCTCCCGACCACTAGAGGGCTATCGGAGCACAGTAAAGTTAGTTTTTCTTGCCATTGTTCTATAGAGTCGGCAGTCTTAATATATCAATACCTATGTAACCATTGTATATCCACTTCATATACAATACACATACACGGTATATTACTTCAACATCACCTACAGTGGATAGTACAAGTGAACACACCCATGCTTAAGGTGACTAAAAAGAGGAACGCAGTCCCAGAACGCACGCTGTGTGAACAAAAGCCACAATCAATGCCGTGTCGTAATGATGATGCTGAAGTGAAGTGAAAGCAGGCTAGTGAAACGGTACGTAATGCGCTAGTTTATGATCGAATAAGAGAAAAAAATGCACAAGCGTGGTCTCTCGAGAGAGAAATCGCAGCTCATAAGCAAACTATAGACGCTGCTGAGACATTACATGTCACATCGATGTCACGTGTCTTTACGGGATTTTTACGGGTTGTGTGTGAACGCACTCTCTGATTCCGGAAAATCACTGGCAGTGTGAATGAACCAAAATCAAACGAACCTGGGTCAAATCCCGGGTCACTTTATCCGTGTATTTTCTGGAATCTCTGTGTGAAAGAGGCTATAGAGGCAGGTAGATTTTTATTTTTAAAGGCCAGTTGTTTAGGTTTTCAAGGTTGTTGTTCAACCTAGAGATTGGCATGGGGCACTTTCCATAAGATCATCTCTCAATACAAATCATACCAGCTATTAGCCTAACTGAAATAACACCATGCCAATCTCTAGGTATGGTGAAGTGAAATGTGATGATGGGGGGGTTTTTTTAATTCCAAAGGCCAAGGACACTTTATCAGGATGCATAGTATCCTGGATCCATGAAACAACTAGCCTTTAAAAATAAAAATCTGCCTGCCTCTATGAGAATTTAACATATGGGTGTCCTGACTTACGCAACCTGTATTTTAAGAAAGAACATTAATTTATTTACGATACATTATTCATTTACTAAGAAAATTGGTGTCCTTAAAGGTTGGATTTTTACTCATTTTTTTTAAATTAAGGCATTAAGATCAATTTCCTAAAGATGATTTTTTATTCCTCTTTTTATTCAACTTTAGCATGGGTGTGTTCACTTACGCAGCTATAATTCATGTACAGTGCCTAGCATATTTTAACGCATTCTCATCCTTTGGCGTCATATGTGACGCCATATGACAAAACGGCGAAATACTACGCACATGGCACCCTTTATCGTCAATATAACACACACTGTGATGGGTAGGTTTAGGTGTGGGGTAGGGTCTGCGTCTCATATCCACGCTAAAGGATGCCAGTCAACTTTATGACGCCTTGGGTTCGCGTGTTATATTCACGCTAAAGGGTGCCATGTGCGTAGTATTTCGCCGTTTTGTCATATGGCGTCACATATGCCGCCAAAGGATGAGAACGGGCTCCATATTTATACTCGAGAGTGCTTTGACGCGCTACCACAGCGCATGATCCCAAATGGAACGTCTGGCAATTCCACCAAGTGGTTAAAACATATAATTTATTATAATATAATTTGATAAATAAAAATAAAAACCATTTGGTGAATTACAGATTTACAAGGTATTGACACAATTTCACCTGTAGTAAGTCAGTCTGGTAACTAGGAACCTACCACAAGCTTTGGGACATGAAAAAAAAAACTTTAGGTGAATTACAGTAGGCCTAATGTTTTTATAAAAAAATAAATTGTCTACTGTGCATGAACAAAGTTTAACAACTTTGAGGAATGGCAGACAATCCCTTGGGGATGCGCTGATAGCGCGTCAAAGCATTCTAGAGTATAAATATGCAGCTATAATGCATGTAGATGATTTTGAATTAATCAATGTCGATATACAATGGTTAGCTAAATACTGGTAAAACTAATCGTGGTGTTCACATATCTTTTAGACAGCTAACTCTATAGAACAGTGGCATGGAAAACGTCTCGGTTACGTATGTAACCCTCGTTCCCTGAGTAGGGAACGGAGACGTTACGTCGGATGACGGAGAATGGGGGTTTCGCCTAGAAAGCCAATCATCTTCGAGTATTATAACATGAGCCAATGGCGATGAAATGCCATGGGTCTGCGGAATTTGCATAGCGTATCTCCGCCCCACCGCGTGGGTATAAAAGGAGGACGCCGGCAACATGCAGATATGTCTTCGCTGAGGAGCCGAGATTGAACTCAGGCATCTACCCTGCGGTACAGCGGAAGTGGCATGGAGACGTAACATCTCCGTTCCCTACTCAGGGAACGAGGGTTACATACGTAACCGAGACGTTCCCTTTCGTAGTCACTCCGAGTTACGTCGGATGACGGAGAATGGGGGTCCCCGTGTAATCACGCCACCTTCACAGCTGTCTTCCAGTGCCCTGCGAAAGTCTGATCCCCCTGTCGTGATACTGGCACGGACGAAGGAGTCCTACTTAACACAGGAATACCAAGGTACACTGGGAAGCATATCTCAGAGGAAATATGCCGCAGCATGCCTACCCGTAGGGAGGATTTAGGAATACACATATGGCCGGAGGGGCTTCATATGGACGAACACTGGAGTGACCAGCCCGTGGGGTGGCAACATTCAACTCCAGGAGTGGCAAGGTGGCTTGCCGAGGGAAAGACACAAGCTCAAGGAGGCTTACAGTGGAAGTACACATGTGGGGGTTACTCAGGGGAGGTACCATGCACACGGAGGCACCTAGCCGACGCACAGGCAATAGACACTGGCGCCAGCGTCAACAGTGCTGGAGGAACTCAGGGCTTCAGAGAGGAAGGCTCACCTGAGGAATATATCGCATGTATCCAGTCCGTGGAGTGGAATGGCGAGCAAGCGAAGACACCTGAGCGGGTCCAGTAATAGCTGACTGAAGCGAGCACACGAGAGGACACAGGCTCCACTCGGAGATTATAAAATCTGGCGAATGTGTTGGGTGTCACCCAGCCTGCAGCTCTGCAGATGTCTGCCAGTGAGGCGTCATGCGCTAGAGCCCAAGAGGAAGCCACACTCCGGGTGGAGTGTGCTGTCACACCAAGGGGGCACGGTCGGCCTTGCTGTTGGTAAGCCAAAGCAATGGCGTCCACAATCCAGTGAGACAAGCTCTGCCTTGAGAGAGCCTTTCCCTTCAGTCTCCCACAAGAACATACAAAGAACTGGTCAGAGGTCCTGAAACACTGCGTCCTGTCTACGTAAGCACGGAGTGCGCGTACTGGACAGAGCAGTGCCAAGGCTGGGTCTGCCTCCTCCAGGGGCAGCGCTTGCAGGTTCACCACCTGGTCCCGGAAGGGAGTGGTGGGAACCCTGGGCACATATCCAGGCCGGGGTCTCAGGATCACGTTAGAGTGACCCGACCCTAATTCCAGGCACGCTTCGTCAACGGAGAATGCGTGCAGCTCCCCTACCCTCTTGATGGAAGCCAATGCAACCAGGAGTGCTGTCTTCATTGACAGGAGCCACACTGATTGCAGAGGCTCAAAGGGAGCCCGCTGCAGGGCATTTAACACAACTGAGAGGTCCCAAGAGGGAACGAGAGGAGGGCGAGGAGGATTTAGTCTCCTCACTCCTCTTAGGAAACTGATGACCAGGTTGTGCTTCCCTACGGACTTACCTTCGATGAGGTCATGGTGTGCGGCAATAGTGGCAACATAGACCTTCAGGGTGGAGGGAGACAGCCTTCGCTCCAACCCATATTGAAGGACGGAAAGCACAACGCGCAGCCGCACCCAAAAACCAATCATACAACCGCGAGCGCTCAGGGAAGGGCGGAGGGTTCCACTCCAGCCCGATGCTCGCGGCGGCCCGGGAAAGCATGGCCGTCAGCTCGGGATCTAACACGGGCAACGCTGGCACTCCCGACGGAGGCAACGCAGCCGTATCGTCACTTCCCGAGGACTCCTGCCCGCCTTGTGATGCCGTGATCGACATTGCATCCTCTTCTGGAGCATCGAATGAAACACGCGGGACATCAGAAAATGGACCTGGCAGAATCACCGCGGCGCTCGCGGGTTGCAACACTGTAGAGGGGGGCGTGGTCCGAGGACGCATCGTCGGATTGTTCCACACCGTCACCCTCAAGTCACCCTGTCCACCAGCCGAAGTACCACCTATCGTGGAGGGTGTAGATCGGGGTGTGGATGAGGGGACTCTCTCTCGAGTGAGATCATTGAGTCTCGACCTCAGTGTTGCGATGGTCATGTTCCCACAGAAAGAACATGAGTCATCCACAAGCGCTGCTTTAGCGTGCTCTAAGCCCAGACACACAAAGCAGCGATTGTGCCCATCAAAGGAAGACAGAAATCGACCGCACCCAGAAGAACACGGGCGAGACATCCTTAAAAAGACGTGCCATGTGCAGCTCTTTTAGAGAGGAAAACTCTGCGATGCTGAGGCGACCAGGGAGAAACACACAGACCGGCAGACCACTAGACAGATCGCAGGCAATGAGGACTCGCTGGGTACCGTCGTCACACCAACACCGGAGAGCTCGCTCGTCTCGAAGAGAAGATGTCACTGAAACTCAGGATCTTGGCTTGTGGAGTGAAGAAAGCTCTTGGCTCCGAAGCGAAAACAAATCTGCATGTTGCCGGCGTCCTCCTTTTATACCCACGCGGTGGGGCAGAGATACGCTATGCAAATTCCGCAGACCCATGGCATTTCATCGCCATTGGCTCATTTTATAATATTTGAAGATGATTGGCTTTTTAGGCGAAACCCCCATTCTCCGTCATCCGACGTAACTCGGAGTGACTACGAAAGGGAACTAACTTTTAACGCGCTCCGAGAGCCCTCTAGCAATCGGGAGCATTTCCGTTGTGTTGAGCTTTATTTCGTTGTGTTGTACATTTTCCGTTGTGCTGTGGCTTAATTCCACTGCTTCAGCTGACCCGTGTTGACTGCTGGTGTGCTGCGGCCCAATAATGTCTCACAAATACAGATGGTATTAATTTGATAAACACACTGAGGCCAAATGAAATCTGTATGTCAGCAGCCTTTGACTCACTGTCTCCTTTGAGCCAAAATCTCTGTCTTTCATCTATTAGATACCGCACACTCTCACTGCATTATATCTGAACCTACTTTGGTAAATGCCAAGCATGCCAGGGCTGAAATGTCAGAGTAATAGGTTGGTTTACAAGCAGAATTTGTTCAGAGCGTGAGCAAACACATTTGAGGAAGGGTTCAAATGTACAGGTGTGAAAATGCCTTAAAGGTTAATCTACTGATGTTAGGCTTCAAAACTGTGATGTGCTAAATAGAGAAATGTACATTTTTGCCAATATAGGGGAAATACATTTATGGAAAAAAACAAAACAAAACATTGCAAACTGTGATGTCCTTAACTCTTCAGGAGATCTTCCTTACATTATTTACAGTACAAATGTAGTATCAACCTTATCAGTTTGAACCGGAGTCGGATCAAGATGACGGCCGAAGAAGTTCTACAATTAAGGCTTGAACATGACGTTTCTGAATGGTTGGTTATTATATTGTCACTTTTATCTATCTTTGTGTACTGGCAGGGTAGAGTAACTTAGTGAGATGTACGAACGCTATGTGTTTACTGATGTAAGTTATACGTACTCAGTTTGTAATAACACAATAACCATAACGCGTTGTTCATTATAAACGTGGGATTATGAATTATATTGAGAACGTCGTACACAGAAAACATGCCGTATGTACCCTGAGTGTAAACCTCAGCCACATTCATCGTGAAGCGATTTGCAAAGATTAATATAAAGGTTAATACAATTTTACACTTACTTTTTCTGGAGGTTCAGCAGGGAGACATGAATAGTTGTTAACGATTCTTTTTTCAGGAGCAGCTTCTTATCAAAATCAGCTTTAGAAGTTACTTCCTTCGTTAATAAAGCAGTCTGCTGAAAAGATTTGCGAATCGCGCAAACATGAAAGCATTGACGTTGCTCGTTGGGAATATTCCCTTCGAAAACAAAACTCAGCCACTGTGTCTTTAGCGGTTCGGATTTAGGAACATCAAAATTACTACTGTGTTCGTTATTACACCCAAGAACAGAACACCACAATTGCTTGGACGCCATTCTGCTCCAGCGTATCAACAATGACGGACAGCTCGCTCAGGGCAGGGATCTGTTGAAACGCAGCTGTCAATCAACAATCGTGGGAGGGGCGTCCGATTTAAGTGACGTCACAAAATCGAACGGCTCAATTTGAGGCAGGGGAAAACATATAAGGAGATTAAAACAAAAACACTGGATAGATTTTTATCATTATATGGTGGTTGTGTACAGGCACTGCCAACACATTTGAGTACAATCAAGTTGAAAAAGTGCATGTACCATTATATGACCCCTTTAACGTTTAACAATTTAACTTAGATATAACGATATATACTATACTGAAGCAAATCTCAACTGCCTGATTTTATATTTATTTGCTAAATATAACTATACTATCACCCAGTTTTTTAGATAATGTTAAATATATAAATACGTCCAGCTTTATCCACCTACATACAGTAAACTCGCATATGGCGATATATCATATCTCAACTGCTTGAATTGCTTTTATCATCGCAAAATGTAAACTATGTTATCACCCAGCTCTATTCGACTAAATGCGGCTATAAGGCATGAATATATTAAGATGTTATGAACATTACAATCGTGATTTTCTGCAAAGCTGTTTAAAACCATATTGTGAAAACGCCTACAAATAAATTTGACTCGACATTACTGTCACAAAACACACACGAAGGACTCCAAATACCACATGAGGTATTGCTATTTTATTTTGTATTTTATTATTTTAATAATAAATTAATAACTTAAATATATTTACGCTGTGTACATTTTGAAATAAGAAATTTGTTTAATTTATCATTTTTTTAAGATATGACCATTTCTCCAGCAAGTCTTTGTCTATTATAAAATATTTTGGACTTTTATTTTGACTTTGAATATTATTTAAATACTCACAGTCTTTATGGTGATAGCTAATTGATGCTAATTGCAAGAAAACTGTAGGATCACATAGAAAAAAAAGCAAAGTTGTACCACTTGTTAGATATGTTATTTTTCTAAGAAGTATTAATTATTAGTAAAGTAAACTCAAACTGTACAGTAAATGTGTATTTCAATACAAAAAAATTATGTTTGTGCTTGTTTATCTCAAACATCCCAGCTTATGTTTATGCAGTAGTTTGTGAGTACTTGGTTGCTGTGTATGAAACTTTGAAGTTTTGCAGTTGGTTCCTTTTAAGAGTTTATCATTTATATCTTCATTTCAGACTGCAAGAATGAGTCATTATTGTGCTTTTTTTGTTTTGTAACAGTTCTGCATATATTCACTGCTAAATGCCGGAAGAACACATTCAGACTGTACACATTTTTGGGAAATAAATTCTTGAATTGGCCTTGCTTGAATAAAGGGAAATGCTTATGCAACCTTGTGCCAATATGATGCTTGAAAGTCTCCTTTGAAATCAACTCTATTGTGTGGAATACGTGATAAAACAGTAAATATTCAAAAAGAAAGAAAAAATCACAACAAGCTCCAATTCCTTGATGGATTAAAACACTGCAATACCCACATAGACAAATCCACCAGTTTACCACCCTTCATTATTTCATCACAACTTTACATAAGAAAGGCTTAGAAAGCCCTCTAAGGATTTTCAGCGCTTGGGAATCAAAGACGACCCTTTGAACAGTGTAATTAGACTTTTCTCTAAGGTACACCTCTAAGGAAATCTTCCCTCGGTCTGTGTGAGAGTCGTTACCAGGGTGAGCACACACCTTTAAATGTGCATCTTCAAATAAATATGCCAGGGTAATGGAGGGTAACTCGAGGTAATGTGCTTTACCATCAAACAACTCAGCAGAGGCAGGTTTAAATTAAAGTTGTTATACACTTGATTAACCTTTCTTCAAAATAGAAATAAAAAAAATCTGCATGGCAACTGTACCTGTGCTTAATATTTTAAAGACTATTTACAACATTATTTTTATATATATATATATATATATATATATATATATATATATATATATATTGTGACTGCCATCTTGATAATGACAAGTATTCTTGATATAATCTTGATAATGACAGATGGTGTCCAGAATGTGTGGCGATGCCATGGTTAGGAGTACCAAGAAAATTGTTTCTTGCCTACAGTCAAGCATGGTGGTGGTGGCATCATGGTTTGGGGCTGCATGAGTGCTGCTGGTACTGGGAAGCTGCGCTTCATTGAGGAAAACATGGATTCCAACATGTACTGCAACATTGTGAGGCAGAACATGATGGCCTCCCTTCAAAAACTGAGCCGAACGGCATGATAACGACCCCAAACACCGCCAAGATGACAACTGCCTTGCTGAGGACACTGAAGGTGAAGGTGACTGAGTGGCCAAGTATTTCTCCAGACCTGGGTCCTCATTTATAACCGTTGCGTATGCACAAAACAGGCCCTGAAAGAGGCTACGCCACTTCCTACGCACAAGTTGTGATTTATAAAAACAAACTTGAAGGGAAAATTTGCGCACCTGCACGCAAACTCTGACCCATGCGTACGAACATTTTGGAGATGGAGCAGTTTGGCGACACCGATGGTGAGCTGGAGTTACATGTCTTTTTGGTCACTTTTAGACAGAAAATTATACATATACAAAAAGATAATACAAATATAATTTCACTCACCAAGCCTATCACATGAAGCAAACATCCATCCCTTCTTAAATGTTCGCGCCAGCGAGTGCGTTGGGCCGTTTAGTGAAACTGACGCATATATAGCCTATCTAAAACCGTACATCTTCATTATAAATCCTAATCATAAATACAGTGCATGTTCACAATAACAGTTTAAATAAATAAAAGAATGATTTAAACTTAGTTTTACTTCTGATGTAAACATTTAGATTAAATAATTACTGAGAAGTTACATTTTTTAAATTCAATAAATAGAAATATTTGTTCTGGATGCAATGCTTTTGAACACTTTTCCTCTGGCATGCTGTGTTTTAATGTTTAACCACAGAGATAATTGCTTATCATGATAATAGCAGATTGTCTGAGAAAATAGTTTTGTGTAAATAATGCACAACAAGGTCTATCTGTTTCCATTAAAAAAAATAATAAATCATTTAAAAATACTCCTTGGCCAGTGGAAAAGATTGAGAAAAACTTTTTCCGAAATGTATTTTACACTATTTGATTTATTTATTCAAAAACAAGGCAAGGATAGGCTACTAAATTATTTTTATTAATAAAAAGGACAAAGGACATGGACAAAAGCCAGGAAAACAGATGTATATTCAGATCTCAGGTGACTACGCAACACATGCACTGTTGCAGTCAGTAAAGAATAAAGTTACAGTTAAGTTACAGAAAAACAACAGAAACAGTTCAATTCATCAACATTTTGGCAAACTGTTAAATCTTTAACTAAAAGTAATATAGGTATAAAACTTACATAATGTATTATGAAGGGCTCTCATACAATCATTGATAAAGTAAAAATGCTTAATTGTTTCAATGAACACTTCATAGTTTCTGGCTTTTTGTTTGATTTAATTGATAATGCTCATGCGAAACCTTCTATTGTTTAGTCAGAAAATTTTGTGTTGAGTCAAGCATTCAACTTTTCACCATTTGCAGTCTCTGTGCCTAGCCCTTAAATCTTGCGAGGTTTCAAAATCGTCAGGGGCCTCATTTATAAAACTTTGTGTAGGATACTTACTTGAAGTGTACGTGCGCCAGAAAGTAAAAAAAATATTCAGACCTATAAAACCGTGCGTACGCCAGAACCTGCATATAATTCACTTTATAAATCCCAGTTAGCTGAAGATGGTGCTCCTCCCCGAAACAACCATATATGGAGCTTACAATGCCTAGTTTTACTATGCATATCCTCATCTGCATATCATTTGCATATGATTATTCATCCACATGATAACATGTTTAACGGTACAAAAAATTAGGAAAATATGAAATATGGATGTGCCGTCACATTATTTAGAAAAAATCATTTAGTAGCTAGCCCATCCTTGCCTTGTTTTTGAATAAATAAATCGAATAGTGTAAAATACATTTCACAGAAAGTTTTTCTCAATCTTTTCCACTGGCCAAAGAGTATTTTTAATTGATTTATATTTTGAATGGAAACAGATAGACCTTGTTGTGCATTATTTGCACAAAACTATTTTCTCAGACAATCTGGTATTAACATGATAAGCAATTATCTCTGTAGTTAAAACATTAAAACACAGCATGCCAGAGGAAAAGTGTTCGAAAGCATTGCATCCAGAACAAATATTTCTATTTATTGAATATACAAAGTGTTGTAACTCTTCAGCAATGATTTCTTGTAATTTAAGTGTTTAACTCCATCAATGAGAATGGCATATTTAATCTAAATGTTTATATCAGAAGTAAAACATAGTTTAAATCATTCTTTTATTTATTTAAACTGTTATTGTGAACATGCACTGTATTTATGATTAGGATTTATAATGAAGATTTACGATTTTAGATAGGCTATATATGCGTTAGTTTCACTAAATAGCCCAACGCGCTCACTGGCGCGAACATTTAAGAAGGGATGGATGTTTGCTTCATGTGATAGGCTTTGTGAGTGAAATTATATTTGTATTATCTTTCTGTATGTATAATGTTCTTTAGATTTTCAGTCTAAAAGTGTTACGGTTATGTGGTGGTAGGAAGCACGAGGAGACGAGGAATACAAGGAAACAGGAGTTTAATTATCAAAATCTCTGGAGATACAGAAACCACACACATAAACATAACATTAACACAACGTGTCATAAACAAGAATGGACAAGAAATGAGGGAGAACACAGGGTTTAAATACACAGAGAACAGATTAGGTCAACAAGGCACAGCTGGGGCAAATAATCTCAACACAGGTGAATGAACTGAACTCTAGAGGAGTGGGAAAAATGGGACACAGGACTGTCCCAAAAAAACACTAAGCAGGGGGAAACACAGTACATACATGTAACAAAAAGTGATCAAAAAGACATTTGGCTCCTGCCCACCATCGCCAAACTGCTTCATCTCCAAAATGTTCGTACGCATGGGTCAGAGTTTGCATGCATGTGCGCAAATTTTCCCGTCAAGTTTGTTTTTATAAATCACATCTTGTGCGTCGGAAGTGCCGTACGCCTCTTTCAGGGCCTGTTTTGTGCATACGCAACAGTTATAAATGAGGCCCCAGGTCCTGATCAATTTGAACCTTACTTTTTAAAGTTAGCAACCGATTTTATTGCTAACTCATATTTTTAACCTTTCTCATGTCTTAATGAAATTCCACTTATATGGAAATCCATCTCATGGCACTTTTCCATTACCAGTATCAGCTCAACTCGACTTGCCTCGCCTCGCCTCGGCTCGCTTTTCGCTCCATTTTCCATTTCAGATAGTAACTCCCCAATAGTACCTGGTCGTCATAGCGACGCCACAGGAAATATGCGACACACACCCGCTACCCAAACAGGACAATGGAGGAAATCGAGTGTATGCTGTTTTTGATCCTCGAATGTGGCTATTTTTCACAGCAAGAAGACAAATGTTGTTCGAGGAGAGGCTGAGCGCAGCAAAGCGAAACACTGCTGAAAAAAATAGCTCCGTGTGGCGCGTGCAATGATGACGCGGTGAATAGTGACCCTTCTCTCTGACCAATCAGCAATCTGCAGTGTTGCACGTTACATTTTAGTATCGCCTCAGCCCGCTTAGAACCTCGCCGGAGGTGACACGAAAAAAAAAGTACCCGAAAGCAGGTACAGGTACAACTTTTACACAGTGGAAAACCAAACAAAGGCGAGGCGAGTCGAGTCGAGCTGGTACTGTGAAGTGCCATTAGTTCTTTCCCTGTTTAAAGGCGAAGATCCCACACACTCAAATTACCAGCCCATTTCCAAGCTGTTAGTCATTGACATTAACAAAAAAATTATCCCTCAAATCTGATTGGTTGATTGGAATGTTGTTCCAGAATCATCAAGGAAGTTGATCCAGGAACATGTTCTACTTGTTCTACTAGTATGAAATGTGAGGGATCCCACGATGAATCAAGCATCAAATAAAGCAAAATGACATGGAACAAAAACAGTGAAGTCATTAGATGCCATGTTACAGCAGGATCTCGGAGATCTTGCATGGATAATCAGCAGTAGTTATTACTTTTCCTCCTGTTAGTGCATGGTGGCATTAAACACAGTCCTAAATTGTTTAATTAATTTGGTTGAAATGACAGAAGGGCGACCATGTTACCAAGGTTTCGGGAAAACAGTAGTGAGTAGTTGTTATAGTTTTTCCAATGCTGCATCGTACTATTGTAGTTAATCAGCTAGTTACATCGTTGTATGGGAAACACACCCCAGATTTTTAACTGTAGGTTGCTGCGCACTCCTCTTTCATACAGATTAAAAGAAAATATTTTCCATTTGGGCCGTATGGCTTAACTTCAGCTTTGCTTGTTCCAGATATGTTTGATATCCCCTGAACACATTCTTTTTAATCCATTCATTTGAAGCCAGTCCATGATTCTGGCATCTCCCATCAGTAATATTCAAATGAGCCATTCAAAATATATTTCCCCTTCTGTCAGAGTGAAATAAACATAGTTTACTTATGCTGTTTCTAATAGATTTACATATGTTTCCTCATTAGCAGAAACACATGACACGGATGGGTGGATGTTTTTATACTGTATGCTCTGATGGCTTGCAATGAGTGAAAAACCTACTCGGATATTACTGATGCAAGTAATAAGACCTCTCTAAGATGGAAGGTGATGAAAATAAAATTGGATTTTAAGGTTTAGCTTTATGAACACATTCCTTCTCAACATGCACATGTGAATGAGTGCGCTTAATATTCATAATGCCTAGAAACGTTGATGCCTTGCTGGAGAATGTTAACTGCTGTAAAATGTCTCATACAATGGTGGCTTTTATTCGTCTTACTGTCGGGACGCAGAATGAACGATAAGACAATATTTAATAAGAACAGAAAGCAAGAAAACTATACATTTCATGTAATATTAAAGCAAATCTAAGAAACAAGGAAGACTGAAGGCTTACACGAAACACGAAAGAAGATCATTAACAATACAGGGAACAGTGTGAAATAGAAACCATGACAACGAATGGAAGACTAGGGCTGTGTCAGAAATCGCCCCCATACCCTAGTTCCCTATTCCCTACATTAGTCCACTATTATAGTTTACTTGAGGGAGTAAATGAAAGAGAGCAAATTCGGACATTGAGAACACCAACTTAGCAAACTGGCAGCTCTAGTAAGATGAAAAGATTTATCTCTTATTAAAGGGTAAGTTAACCCAAAAATGAAAATGATGTCATTAATGACTCACCCTCATGTCGCTCCAAGCCCGTAAGACCTCCGTTTATCTTCAGAACCCAGTTTAAGATATTTTAGATTTAGTCCGAGAGCTTTCTGTCCCTCCATTGAAAATGTATGTACGGTATACTGTCCTTGTCCAGAAAGGAAATAAAGACATCATCAAAGTAGTCCATGTAACATCAGTGGGTTAGTTAAAATGTTTTGAAGCATCGGAAATACATTTTGGTCCAAAAATAACAAAAACTAGGACTTTATTCAGCATTGTATTGTCCTCCAGTTCTGTTGGGGATCCGCGTTCAATGACGCTGCTGACGTAAGACGCTGCTGACGTGTGTCTGGTGCGCCCGAGCTTTGTTTACAGTCTGAGGGAGACGCACGCTGGAAACAAAACAATCTTCACAAACATGTCTAAGGATTTCCACACAGAGGAAGACTTGCATTTTTTTGCCCAGCCATATTTATTTGAACCCGAATACACGGACGCACCAGATACACGTCAGCAGCGTCTTACGTCATCAGCGTCACTGGGGACTCGTGAACGCGGATCCCCAACAGAACCGGAAGACAATACAATGCTGAATAAAGTCCTAGTTGTTGTTTTTTTTGGACCAAAATGTATTTCCGATGCTTCAAAACATTCTAACTAACCCCCTGAGGTCACGTGGACTATACTTTGATGATGTCTTTATTTCCTTTCTGGACAAGGACAGTATACCATACATACATTTTCAATGGAGGGACAGAAAACTCTCAGGACTAAATCTAAAATATCTTAAACTGTGTTCTGAAGATGAACGGAGGTCTTACGGGCTTGGAGCGACATGAGGGTGAGTCATTAATGACATCATTTTCATTTTTGGGTGAACTAACCCTTTAACTCTGTCTTTGAAACTATGTAAGAACATTAATTAAACAATTTAATAATCAATTAACAATGAATTTATACCTGTATGATATTACACTGTAGCCACATTGGACCGGCGGTTTGGAAAATGGATGGATGGATGATTCAGCTGCAGACGCCACCTTCTGGTCAGATGCGGTAATTCATTTGGCGAGCAACTCTCACAGTGCATTATGGGTATTCTCTAGCCGCTGAGCGTACACCGGTTGTAAACTCGTTATTGTGGTGCATTTTGGGAGTCCACTATGGTTTCGGACACCACTACAAATGGCTGTCCCCTCAAATAGTGCCAGGTAAAACATACTGTAGATAATGAAAACTAGGACTAAGTAATTCAAAAAAGACAGTAAAACTGTTCATAACTGTGACAGTTTTTTGTGGCTATTATTCTTGAAAATGTACTTTTACTTTACCACATGATGTGTGGATAATAGATGTCTATTTTTTGTCATTATGTAATCTGGTTGTCCTTGCCAGCATAATATTGGATTGAATTTATTTTCTAACTAAAATCCATTAAGGTGCTTTTGAATTACGTACATTGCTAAGTTATGAAGACCCAGAGAAATTTGCTCTCCACACGCTTATTTCATGGTGGTCAGAGTTCAGTTATGGGTCTCTTGACAGTTTACAGTTGACAGTTTGTTGACAGATTTATACAAGATCACGCACTGATCACGCAATCAGTCAGGTTTTATTTTCCTGGCAAAGCTGACATAATTTTGCTCTAATGTTCCACAAAACTGTTCTATATAAAGCTTCATCCTTTCATTTCTAGTTTATTCTGAGGATAGAGATGGACAGTTGAAAGGGGCAGTATTGTTTGCTGGGATCAAATAAATGAAATAAAACTAGCGGTGTCAGTGATTTGCGTAGCATAGCTGTCAGTAGTCTGACACAAATTGCCCATATAGCGGCCCTGGCTTTTTAGCTGGGTTCACAATTTCACAGCTGGTGTTAAAGCTCTTTGCCATTATTGAGGTGCTCCACTGTGGTGGGTATTTATCATTGTTAAAATGTCTGAAATGGTGAGGACACGTCTCATTCTACCTCTCACTTTCACCGAAGAGAGCCCAGAACAGTCCAAATTTAACCATTGCACTTTCTCTCTCTCTCTCTCTCTCTCTCTCTCTCTCTCTCTCTCTCTCTCTCTCTCTCTCTCTCTCTCTCTCTCTCTCTCTCTCTCTCTCTCCCTCCCTCCCTCCCTCCCTCCCTCCCTCCCTCTCTCTCTCTCTCTCTCGCTCCCTCCCTCCCTCCCTCTCTCTCTCTCTCTCTCTCCCTCCCTCCCTCCCTCCCTCCCTCCCTCCCTCCCTCTCTCTCTCTCTCTCTCGCTCCCTCCCTCCCTCCCTCCCTCCCTCTCTCTCTCTCTCTCTCTCTCTCTCTCGCTCCCTCCCTCCCTCCCTCCCTTCCTCCCTCTCTCCCTCTCTCTCTCTCTCTCTCTCTCTCTCTCTCTCTCTCTCTCTCTCTCTCTCTCTCTCTCTCTCTCTCTCTCTCTCTCTGTGCGCATGTGCGAGCGAAGGTGAGAGTGTGGAGTGCGTGGTGAGTGCGAGCTGTGTTTGTGCCCGCTGTGGCTTCTTTTTCAAACTTCTATTTTTTATGTTGTAGGTGTTTTTGTTTGTGTGTGTTTTTGTTAAAATTGTATGTGTTGCGACTGGGTGATAAATTTGGTTTGAGGGCGTTTTACGCCGGTGTTTTCGTACACCATGGCGGCTCCCACAGGTGGAGTTTTAGATTCCCTCACGCGTCGGCATGGAGTTAAAATCGTGGCGGCGGGAACTGCAGAGGAATGTAGTTTAGCTGTTGGAAATGTGATTGGGCATGCATGCGTTTTGGCTGCTTCAAAGATGAACAATGCAATTGTACTTTTTTTGAGCACAGTGGAAAAGGCAAATGAGGTAGTGGTAAAGGGCATTGAATTGCGGGGTTCATTTGCATCTGTACTCCCCCTGTCCACACCAGCTAAAAAGGTGACTTTGTCCAATGTTCCACCTTTTATCAAGGATGAAGTGTTGGTAAGAGAACTTTCGCGGTTTGGTAAACTTGTTTCACCTGTTAAGAAGATCGCTATTGCTAGCAAGTCTGAACTGTTGAAACATGTTGTTTCCTTTAGAAGATTTACTTACATGGTTTTAAACAATGGGAATGAACTTGATCTGAATTTGAAATTCAGAATAGATGATTTTGATTACACAGTATTTGTGTCGACTGACTCTATGAGGTGTTTTGGATGTGGAAAGACGGGTCATCAGATTCGTGCTTGTCCGACCGGTAACGTGAACGCGAATGTCAATAAACCGGGGCCTTCGGGTGTACAGCGTGAAGTGGTTCATTCTAAAGAGGCTGATAAATTAAGCTCTACTGATGTTGGGGTAAATCAGGAGCCTGCAGTCGAAATAAGAAATGGAAAAAATGTAATTGAAGAACAGGTCACTGAACAGTTAGATTCGGTGGAAAATGAGTCTAATGAGAACAGTGAGTCGGTTCCAGTGAGTCAGATGAACGATGCTGATTCTGCCGCTGAAGGTCCGAATAAGCAGGATACTGTTTTATTGATGGAAGTAGATCAAAGCTTGTTTAAAACACCCCTGAAAAGGAAGATGAGAAGCGATTGTATTGTTAATAAACAAGTAAGAAAAACAAAAGCACAGGCCAGTGAATCTGACCAGGGTGCTGGAAGTGAGAGTGACTCTTCTGATTCCATTGCTTCAATGTGTTCTCAGAGTGATTGGCCATGTCACGACTGCAGCACTGAAAAAATCAAGTCTTTTTTAAGAGTGACAAAAAATCTGAGAGGTGTACAAGTCGTTGATTACTTTCCAAATCTTAAAAGATTTGTTGAAGTGACTAAGAGTTCAATGACTGAAGGATGTTTCTTAGATAAAGAAGTGTATCGTCTTAAGAAATTTGTCACCAAAGTTCAAAATCAATTGACTAATGGCGATAATGAAGACTAATTTAATGATGCATGGGACCTGTCTCTTACTCAGCTTTTTATGGATAATCTTATTCCAAGCTATGGGTGAATTTCGCATTGCCTCATTAAATGTGAATGGAGCCAGAGATGTAAGGAAAAGATTGGAAATATATGAGGTAGTGAGACAGAAAAAAATTGATGTTTTTTTCATGCAAGAGACCCATAGTGATGATAGAAATGCTGTTGAATGGCTCAAAGAATGGAATGGTTCATCCTTTTTAAGCCATAATACTTCCCTCAGTGGTGGTGTTGGTATTTTATTTGATAAGAACTTTGTTCCCAGTTCATTTAAAATGGAGGAGATTATTAAAGGAAGAATTTTAAAAGTGATTGCGAACTTTGAGCATTCTGTATTTATTTTTATTTGTATTTATGCCCCAAGTCAACCAATACAAAGAATGTGTTTTTTAGATACTCTTTGTAAAACTTTGGAAGAGTGTAAAGGGGAAGAATACTTGTTTTTGGGGGGTGATTTTAATTGTGCTGTAAGCAGTTTAGACAGAAATCATATTGAGCCACATATGCCATCACGCAGGAGACTCATTCAAATGATTGAAACGCATGATTTGAGTGATGTTTGGAGAAATTTTAATAAAGATGTTAGACAATATACTTGGGTGCATGCTCGTGATAACTTGTTATCATTAGCAAGGTTAGACAAGTTATATGTTTTTAAACATCATCTTAATATTTTTAAAAGATGTTTTATTTCTCCGGTTGGTATCTCAGATCACAGTTTAATAGGATACGAAATCTCTATGAATTCTGTTAAACCAAATAGTGCATATTGGCATCTTAATACCACTCTTTTAGAAGATAGTCATTTCAAAGAAATTTTAGATTGTTTTTGGATTAATTTTAGAAGGGAAAAGAATGATTTTCAATCTTTAAAGAACTGGTGGGAGTTTGGAAAAGTTCGAATAAAAC
This sequence comes from Siphateles boraxobius, assembly GCF_051911475.1. Taxonomy (NCBI): domain Eukaryota; kingdom Metazoa; phylum Chordata; class Actinopteri; order Cypriniformes; family Leuciscidae; genus Siphateles; species Siphateles boraxobius. The sequence continues at coordinate 13,614,562 of NW_027509219.1, forward strand.
AACTGTGTCAACAATACACCCTGAATGTCACTAAAGAATTGACTAGATCTGTTCAGATTTTAGAAGCTGAAGTTTTAAGACTTCAAAGTTCAACACAAACTGGAAATCAAGACCTTATTGATGACTTTAAACATAAAAAATCTGCTTTATCGGATCTGTTGGGGTTAAAAGCACAAGGAGCATTAATAAGATCACGTTTTCAAAACTCAAATGAGATGGATGCTCCATCCAAATTTTTCTTTGGGTTAGAAAAGAAAAATGGGCAACGACGTTTTATTAACGTTTTACAATCTGAGAGTGGGATTTTACTTTCAGATCCAATTGAAATGCGTTTGAGAGCAGTTCGTTTTTATGAAAAGTTGTATAAAAATGAGTCCAAAGAAGATCAGTGTATAGAACAATCTTTTTTTAGAGATTTACCTCAGATTTCTGTAGAATCTAATGAGGATCTTAATAAACCCATAACTTTGGAAGAGTTGTATAAGAATCTTCAAAACATGGAATGTGGTCGAGTTCCTGGAATAGATGGACTTCCAATTGAGTTTTATAAGTCTTATTGGAGTATAATAGGTGAGGATTTATTGGAAGTTTTGAATATTAGTTTAACTGAAGGATGTCTACCTTTAAGCTGTCGAAGAGCAGTTCTCACTCTTTTACCAAAAAAAGGTGATTTAACTCAAATAACAAGTTGGCGACCTGTCTCTTTGCTGTGTTGTGATTATAAAATCCTTTCGAAGGTGTTAGCAACAAGACTTGGAAAGGTTTTAGAAGAGGTTATACATCCTGATCAGTCTTACTGCATCCCTGGCAGGTCAATATTCAATAATGTTTCTTTAGTTAGAGACATTTTTGAAGTAGTCAAAATATTTGGTTTAAATGCAGGCTTGATTTCCATCGATCAAGAGAAAGCTTTTGATCGTGTTGAACATGATTATTTATGGAAAGTTTTGAAAGCTTTCGGTTTTAATTCTATTTTTAGTGATAAAATCAAGACTTTGTATAATGACATTGAGGGTGTGTTGAAGTTTAATGGTGGCTTATGCGCTCCTTTTAAGGTTAAGCGTGGGATCAGACAAGGTTGTTCTTTGTCCGGAATGCTGTATGCACTGGCAATAGAACCTTTTTTAAATAAATTAAGAAAAGAGCTGATTGGTTTAGTAATTCCAAAATGTGATAATGCAATTAAGTTATCTGCGTATGCTGATGATATTGTTGTAATGATTGAAGGCCATAAAGACATACAAAGTTTAATAAGAATAGCCAATGATTTTGAATCTATTTCTTCTGCAAAAGTCAATTGGAAAAAAAGTGATGCAGTGTTGTTGGGAAAATGGAAAGAAAAAACGCCAGATCTACCAGGGGGTTTAATATGGAATAAAAATGGTTTTAAATATCTGGGGGTGCATCTGGGTGATGAAGTGACTGTGCAGAAGAACTGGGAAGGAGTGATTGAGAAGATAAAAGGACGGTTGGATAAGTGGAAGTGGCTGAAATCAACTATGTCTTATAGAGGAAGGGTGATTATAATAAATAATTTGGTTGCATCTTTTTTGTGGCATCGGTTGGCTTGTGTCGATCCACCAACTTATTTGTTGGCAAAGATACAATCAATTTTGGCCGATTTCTTTTGGGACAAATTACATTGGGTAATACAAAGCATTTTGTATTTACCAAAAGAGGAAGGTGGACAAGGGCTGGTCCATCTGCAAAGCAGAGTTGCTGCATTTCGGTTGAAGTTTTTGCAGAGTTTTTTGATAAGCTCAGAAAATGCAAGTTGGAGTACAGTAACCAGTCTCATTTTGAAATCTGTTAAAGAGATGAACCTCAGCAAATCCTTGTTTTTAATGGATCCTAAAAAGATTGACACTTCATGTTTACCAGTTTTCTATAAAAATCTTTTTAAAGTTTGGAGTTGTTTTAATGTAAAGAAGTCTGAAAATACAAACTCCTTATTTTGGTTGTTGGAAGAACCGCTGATATATGGTGCGAGACTGGATGTAATGAGCACAAGCAGCATATTTACTGAACTTCTTATTCAAGCTGGAATCACAACTTTAAAAGGACTTGTAACTTTGGTGGGAGCTGAACTTGCAGACGCTGAGGAAGTGACTGCTTGTTTGAAGATGAAATCTGTTCGAACAATGACTCAAATATTACAGAGGTTGCGATCTGTTCTTACATCTGAGGAGTCGAATACGCTCAAAGACTATTGTGAAGGACTTGTTTGTCCTAATGAGTTGGATTCCTTTCCTAAAGTTGTTATATCTCCCAGTTTAAATGATCATGTTGGAATCTTCTTACAATTGAAGAGTATGTGTTTAGTTTTTAATGATGTTAATGGAAAACAGCTATATAAGGCTTGTGTAAAGTTTTTCAACAAAAAAGGTTTACATCAAAAAATGGACACACCTTGGCGTGATGTTCTGAGGTTGGATGAAGGTGTTAGACCAGAGTGGAGAGCGTTATATAAGCCACCATTAACTAAAAAAACAGCTGACATTCATTGGAGGGTTTTACATGGAACTATCCCAGTCAATGCTTTCGTCTCTGTTTTAAATTCTGAATCAAGTCATGATTGTCCTTTTTGTTCAAACAGAGAGACTGTTTTCCACTGTTTTGCTTATTGTTTTAGGCTAAAGCCGTTGTTTGATAAGTTAAAAACAATTTTTAATTGTTTTAATGAAGTGTTTTCTGTGCAGACTTTTATTTGTGGTTTTAAGTATGTGAAAAGTAAAAGTGGTGAATGTCAGCTGTTGAACTTTGTACTTGGAAAAGCAAAAATGGCCATATACATTAGTAGGAGAAATCATATGGAACAAAAGAATGATAGTGATGTGGTACGAGTGTTTAAAGTAATGGTGAAGTCTAGAATTGTTGTTGATTTTCGATTTTATAAAGTAATGAATAACTTATTGAAGTTTGAATCTATATGGTGTTATAGAGAAGCCTTGTGCTCAGTTGTAAACGGAGAGTTGTGTTTTGCTTTAAGTTCGTAAAAATTGATTAACTGTGAAAAAATGTTTTAATGGTTGGTATTTTTTATTGTAATAAAAGTAATTTTGAAAAATCAAAATCTCTCTCTCTCTCTCTCTCTCTCTCTCTCCATTTGAAGGGCCTAACCAAACAACCTGATGTTCTGGATGCTCTATTTCCCTTCAGTATGGTTGGCCAGCCTGAGAAATTTTGCATTGGAATAAACTCATTTTGGAGAGAAGATATGGTTCTGTCTTCAAACCCGGGATCTTAAGGGGCGGCAGTGGCTCAGTGGTTCATGTAGGTTGTCTACAAACTGAAAGGTTGGTGGTTTGATCCCCGGTTCCACTTGACCAAGTGTTGAGGAGTCCTTGAGCAAGACCCCTAACCCCAGCTGCTCCCGACAAGCTGGATGGCGCCTTGCATGGCTGTGAATGGGTGAATGTGAGACGATATGTAAAGCGCTTTGGTGGCCATTGGGTCTGTGAAAGCGCTATATAAATGCAGTCCATTTACCAGTCCATTTAAAAACAATATGAAATCCAAATTGATTGTATTAACAATCTTCATCTATGGTTGTTGTTCTGAAATTTTTATAGGTATTTTAAATATTTTAAGTTTTTTAATTTATTGTATTTTTAAACATTTAAACATCATCGAAAATATTATGACGTTCATGTCTAAATTTGGTCATTATTTGGTCATTCATTTATTTTTAAAATACTTTTGAATAGTTTGTCACTGTTTCCACACATAAATTAAGCAGCAAAAACTTTCATCATTAATAATAAGAAATGTTTATTGAGCGGAAAATCAGCATATTATATATATCATGGGTAAGACTGCCGACCTGACTGCTGTCCAGAAGGCCATCATTGACACCCTCAAGCAAGAGGGTAAGACACAGAAAGAAATTTCTGAACAAATAGGCTGTTCCCAGAGTGCTGTATCAAGGCACCTCAGTGGGAAGTCTGTGGGAAGGAAAAAGTGTGGCAAAAAACGCTGCACAACAAGAAGAGGTGACCGGACCCTGAGGAAGATTGTGGAGAAGGACCGATTCCAGAACTTGGGGGACCTGCGGAAGCAGTGGACTGAGTCTGGAGTAGAAACATCCAGAGCCACTGTGCACAGGCGTGTGCAGGAAATGGGCTACAGGTGCCGCATTCCCCAGGTCAAGCCACTTTTGAACCAGAAACAGCGGCAGAAGCACCTGACCTGGGCTACAGAGAAGCAGCACTGGACTGTTGCTCAGTGGTCCAAAGTACTTTTTTCGGATGAAAGCAAATTTTGCATGTCATTCGGAAATCAAGGTGCCAGAGTCTGGAGGAAGACTGGGGAGAAGGAAATGCCAAAATGCCTGAAGTCCAGTGTCAAGTACCCACAGTCAGTGATGGTCTGGGGTGCCATGTCAGATGCTGGTGTTGGTCCACTGTGTTTTATCAGGGGCAGGGTCAATGCAGCTTGCTATCAGGAGATTTTGGAGCACTTCATGCTTCCATCTGCTGAAAAGCTTTATGGAGATGAAGATTTCATTTTTCAGCACGACCTGGCACCTGCTCACAGTGCCAAAACCACTGGTAAATGGTTTACTGACCATGGTATTACTGTGCTCAATTGGCCTGCAAACTCTCCTGACCTGAACCCCATAGATAATCTGTGGGATATTGTGAAGAGAAAGTTTGAGAGACGCAAGTCCCAACACTCTGGATGAGCTTAAGGCCGCTATCGAAGCATCCTGGGCCTCCATAACACCTCAGCAGTGCCACAGGCTGATTTCCTCCATGCCACGCCGCATTGAAGCAGTCATTTCTGCAAAAGGATTCCCGACCAAGTATTGAGTGCATAACTGTTTGTTATAATTAATTCTAATTTAATTATAATTAAATTATAATTAATTATATAATTATTTGAAGGTTGACTTTTTTTTGTATTAACCCTTTCGCACGTACGATCACACCGGTGTGATCAGTCTTGGCTGGTCCCTGTAGCGTACGATCACACCGGTGTGATTAGAACGGTCAGTGCATCACGTGATCAACTTCTAAATTCAAACGTGCTTTCGCGCGTTGACTGGCGCTGAGCCAGAGACAGACACACTCAGTGCTGTCATATATCACAACTATTGAGTGTTTTCAACCACATAATGTTTATTTTAGGTTTCAGACACTTAAATACACATAATTATTAGCAAAACAATGATTTTGAGTTTGTAAAAAACACACTGATGTCTATGGAAGCGGCAATAATTCTTCTTCCTTTCCATTATAATAAGACAACACTTTTATTCATATCAGATACACATTGTGTAAGTAGCTTCACATTTTATCCTATTCTTCTCCCAGTTCACCGGCCACCTACTTTCATGTATTTCGTGAGAAGTGGAGGAATTGACGTGTTGTAAATCCAACAGATCCGATTCTCTGAACTGTGAAACAAACTAACATGGCGCCGCCCATTGCGCATACAGCTCAACTAACGCGATCGTTATAAAGGTGTTTAAACAACAAAACACTTCCACTTGCACATATTTGACAATCGGAATATCAGTGTTTCATCCTATAGCTAATACATTTGTGTATATTTTTTATAAAAAAGGAAAAATTACATAAAAGCAGATCATCATTCATTCAGCGCTGTGTTGTAGTTGCGCTGTGCCACGTGACAAGCAATGACGCGTCACCATGGAAACATTAAAGTGACATGTTCTAAATAACGGTCGCCTTGAAAAACTCACGCTGGGGGGTCAGTTAGAATATTTTAAACTTACGTGTGAAAGGGTTAAAAACACTTATTTTATTGGTCGGATGAAATATGCTAATTTTGTTTTTTTGGGGGGAATTTTGGGTTCCCTTTCGTTGTCACTCCGAGTTACGTCGGATGACGACGAATGGGGTTTCGCTTAGAAAGCCTATCAACTTCGAGTATTACAAAACGAGCCAATGGCAAAGAATGCCATGGGTCTGCGGAATTTGCATGGCGTAACTCCGCCCCACCTCGTGGGTATAAAAGGAGGAAGCCGGCAGCAAGCAGATATTTACATTTACATTTAGTCATTTAGCAGACGCTTTTATGCAAAGCGACTTACATTTGAGGATTAAACCAAGCGAGTCATCATGGAGAGGCAAAAACAACGCAAGAAGTGCTCAGAATACAAAGTTCAAACATTGCTCAGAGTAGCATAAACCAGCCACGCGAAGATTTCAAGAAAAAGGTTTTTTTTTCATTTTTTTTTTTATTTTTATGTTAAGTGCTCACGGAAGAGATGAGTTTTCAGTTGTCTTTTGAATGCTGTCAGGGATTCTGCATTAAGGACGAGGGTGGGTAGGTCATTCCACCAGCATGGAACGGTGAATGAGAATGTTCTGGACAGTGATTTTGTGCCTCGCTGTGAAGGCACCACGAGCCGTCGCTCCTTGGCCGATTGTAGGCTTCTGGTAGGGATGTAGACCCGTAGGAGCGAGTGAAAGTAGGAGGGAGCTGAGCCGGTGGACAATCTGTAAGCAAGTGTCAGCGCCTTGAACTTGATTCGAGCAGCGAGTGGTAGCCAATGCAGGGAGATGAACAGCGGAGTGACGTGGGCCCTTTTGGGCTCGTTGAAGACAAGACGAGCAGTAGCATTCTGGATCAATTGTAAGGGTTTAGTTGCACATGATGGAAGACCAGCTAGAAGAGCATTGCAGTAATCAAGCCTAGAAATAACCAGGGCCTGGACATGTTTTCGCTTCGGAGCCAAGAATATTTCTTCACTCCACAGTCACCTCTGACTTCGCTCTACGAGACGAGCTTCTCTCTACGATGTTGGTGTGACGGCGATCTGCAGTGAGCTCACAGTGTCTGCTGATCTGTGCAGTGATCTGCCAGTGTGTGTGTGTCTCCCTGTGTGCTTCAACATCGCAGAGTTGTTTTATCCTCTCTTAAAAGAGCTTGCACGCGGCACGTCTTTTTAAAGACGGCTCGCCCGTGCATTTCTGGTTGCAGCGGACTGGTATCGGACTCTGATGGGCACGAGCGCTGTCTAGTGTGTTTGGGCTTTGATCATGCTTGAACAGCGCTCGTGGATGACTCATGTTCTCTCTGGGAACGTGATCATCGCGTCATATATAGGTCGAGACTCTGTGAACTCGCAAGAGTGAGAGTCCCCTCATCCACCCCCCGATCTTCGGCTGGTGGCCAGGGTGACCTGAGGGTGTTGGTCTGGAACAAGGCGCCGACTCTGTGTCCGCGACCCCAGTCCCCCTCTTTAATGACGGTGCCCGCTAGCGAACTGATGATTCCACGAGTCTACCCTCGGGTGGCCCGTGTGTTTTCATTTGAAGCTACAGAGGATGATGCTGTGTCTGTAGCAGCATCACTAGGTGGGCTTGATTCTTCTGGAAATGACGACTCGTCACAGCTACCACCCTCTGGTGTGCATACGGCTGTGCCTAAGTCTGATCCGGAGATGACGGCCATGCTTTCCCGGGACGATTAGTTTTTGGGTGAGGCTGCCGACCCGCGTCCATGGCCAACCCCAATATCTTTCCTCCCGGACGTGCATGATGAGATCACGGGTCCGCTCGTTGGTCTCATCCGCCTTTCCTCCCCTCAGGGGCCGCTGCCCATGGGTTCACTGGGGTCCCCCCGGTTGAACGCTCTGTTGCCATGCTACTGTGTCCTCAGAGTGCTTCCCGGCGCAATCCTAAGCACCTGTCCCAAGCCTGTAGTTCTTTTCGTCTACACTAATCTGTGGCGAAATCCTATAGTCCCACAGGACAGGCAGCCGCCTCACTGCATCCCATGACCGTTCTGCTGGTCTACCTGACCCAGATGCTCATGGACATGCAGGAGGGCGGGACTGACCCGAGGCTCTTCAGTGAGCTGCGCGCCGCCACTGACCTTGCTCTCCGAGCGACGAAAGTGGCTGTACGCTCTCGGAGTCAGGTGATGTTCACCATTCTGTGATTCTCGCATGTAGTGTTGAGCAGTATGGCATGTCTATTGCCTTGCGCAAGGTCAGGGAGGACGAGGAACAGGTCATCCTGGTTGCCCCTTACTGGCCCAACCGGACCTGGTTCCCTGAACTAGTACTCCTCGCGACAGCACCTCCCTGGTCGATCCCTCTGAGGAAGAACCTTCTTTCTCAGGGATGGGGCACCCTATGCCCCGCTTCTCCGAAAGCCCTGAGTTCCTCCAGCACTCCTGACTTCGGCGCCAGTGTCTATTGCCTGCGCGTCGGCTAGGTGCCTCCCGTGTGCATGGTCCCTCCTCTGAGCGACCCCCACATGTGTATTTCCACTGAAAGCCTCTCTGAGCATGTGTCTTTCCCTTGGCAAGCCACCTTGCCACCCCTGGGGTTGAAATATTCCACCTGCGGCTGGATACCACAGTGTTCTCCATATGTTTCCTTCGGGTCATATGTGTATTCTCTAAGTCCCTCCCCCCTCCGGGTTGGCATTAATTGCATACTTCCCCTAGCTTGGGATATGCTTCCCAGTGTACCTTGGTATTCCTGTGTTAAATGGAGTCCTCCGTCCAGTCTCGACAGGGATCTCGATTTACGCAGGGCACTGGAAGACAGCTGAGAAGGTAGCGTGATTAGACTGGTAACCCCATTCGTCGTCATCCGACGTAACTCGGAGTGACAACGAAAGGGAACGTCTACGGTTACGTATGTAACCCTCGTTCCCTGAGTAGGGAACGGAGACGTTACGTCTGCCTGCCACTTTCCGCTGTACCGCGGGGATCGCCTGAGCTCAGTCTTGGCTCCTCAGAGAAGAAACATATCTGCTTGCTGCCGGCTTCCTCCTTTTATACCCACGAGTTGGGGCGGAGTTATGCCATGCAAATTCCGCAGACCCATGGCATTCTTTGCCATTGGCTCGTTTTGTAATACTCGAAGTTGATAGGCTTTCTAAGCGAAACCCCATTCGTCGTCATCCGACGTAACGTCTCCGTCTCCGCCTGCTCTCCCTACTCAGGGAACGAGGGTTACATACGTAACCGTAGACGTTTTCATGAGCTGTATGCCAAAATCATCAGTATTAAAACAATAAAAGACCTGAAATATTTCAGTTGGTGTGCAATGAATCTAAAATATATGAAAGTTTAATTTTTAGCATAATATTATGGAAAATAATGAACTTTATCACAATATGCTATTTTTTTGAGAACGACCTGTATATATATATATATATATATATATATATATATATATATTCTGAAGGATTATGTGACACTGAAGACTTGAGTAATCACGCTGAAAATTCAGCTTTGTTATCATGGGAATGAATCTTAAAATGTATCAAAATAGAAAACAGCTCTTTTTTAATAATATTTCGCAATATGAATAAAACATTCACTTATGTTTACTAAATTTTAATGCACAAATTAAAAAAACCTAAAAGAAAGATACATTTTTCAAATTTAAAAAAATTCCCAGACTTTCTTGTGATATGACATTGTGGGTCAAATCAAATATTATCATGGGCCAACTTTGGCTTATGTTACAGTCGGAAGTACATAATTATTATGGAAGTAATGTCATTTAATATTGAGTTTCAGTATGTGATGTTCTTGTTATATGTCAGGTAAACTGAATCTCTTTGAATGCAACTAATGAAGTACACATTCTGTGAAAATTATAGACAACCTGTGTCGATTTCTTTTTTCTTAATGTGTAATGTGTAATTAACTGATCACATTTTTTTTTTCTTTGTGCACATAGGGAACAAAAATATTCTGCCATTACAAACATGACTGAAAACTGAACTTGAGCTATAACTTTGTGTTCAACTTTACTAAACTTTTTACTAGCCTATATTTATATATTTCAGAAATGACGGTGGTGGAGGAAGCTGAAGCCTTGGGTCAGTCTAGAGTTTACTTTTCATTCTGATGCAACAAAAGTAAGATGAAAAAGGCATTTCATTATCTTGGGAACCCCATACTCACCAACACACACTTTGGAAAGCCTTTATGTCTAAGATGTCTACAGGAATGGTGAAATTTTAATCCAGGATGACATCTCAGATAACTTTTGTTTCTAATCTCACACTTATCTGCTAGAAACAGTATGTTCTCCCAGGTTTACCCATCTGACCTGTATGCTTAAAATGTCTATAGCTCTGAACAAGACCATTCAACTGAGAGAACATATGAATCTCACACCACTCAATGTTTTGACCCATAATGCCTAGTATCTTCCCTCTGGGTTTTTGTTTTGTTTTTTTGTTTTTGGCATGAGCTTTCACACACTACAGGTGATCTGGTATTTTGATAATTGAGCCTTTCAGATTGTAGTTTTTGTGGATTCTCTAGTGTAGGACTGCAAAGGCCACAATAATTTTTATTTTACATGCTAACAAACCAGTTATAGTCCTTATGTAGTGACTTTTTAGCCATTTTAAAGCAATCAACAGTGTGGTTTGAGGTATGAATGTGAGTAGTTTATGTTGGGAAAATCTCTTAAAGTAAAGTTTACAGCAGAGCTTATTTTACTCACAAACTCTAACAACCCCTTAGGAATTTCCATTAGGAAGTTCCTTTAACACATAGCACAGCCTGATCTCATTAGTATGCTTGTATGTAACATTCGTACATTATAAATAGATACATTTTTATTTTATTTTATAGAAATAAAAAATCTGTAAATTTAGCACATCTCTAAAGTTATTCCTACTTATATTTTAGGTTTATATTTTACTAATACATGTGTCAATCCACATTCATAAAAGTTCAGTTGTCCCAACACAAGCTCGTTCGCTTCTGATTTCTCTGTGTATTATGTAGGCTTACTCATTAGCAACACAACAAAAAGGTCAAAGCAAGTGAAAAGAAAATTACCCGAGAGGTTAGGGCTAGATAGAGCCAAGAAAATTACAATTGTAAATTAGCTTTGATATCCCTGGTCAAAAGCAACCTTTATTAGAAGACAAAAGCCTTTTTACCAGACGCTTTGGATGGTAAATGTAAACGAATTATCTGCTATTTGGCACTGATGTTTCAACAAATAAGAGGATTCTTAGTCACCCAGAGGATGTGGGCTGCATTTTTCAATTAATGGTTTCTATCCCATCACCATGAATCTTTGGTCCTCAGAAACCCCTTATTTTCTTCTCTACTTCTTCATGGTTTTTATCTCAGCGTGCCGTATTAGCATACGTGTTGGTAGAAATGGCGACCATTATTGTTCCTCCCACTTGGCATCCAGCAAAGATGCATGAAACCTCAAGAGGAGGCTTGACTCACACCTAAGGCCTATTGCTCCTCATCACTGATGCCATAAATTTCCATTAAGGCATCAGAAAAGGTCTTCTTGTGACATCACGTAGCTCACATCTGAAAACCTCTCTGCGCATATGCTTTTCTCATTGGTATAGCACAGCTCCCCTTGACTCCATCAATCCTTATTTTTATGATTAAATAATTCCTCTCTAGGGCTCTTCTCAACCACTTCACTGTGTTCGGCATCATTGTACACCACGTAATGTTGTTACTTTGATTGCAGCTTACTTTCAACCCCATTGCACAGCATTTAATGAACAATACTGACAGGAATGCTCATAGGTTGCAGAGAAGTTTAAGGTTCGCTATTCATTCATTTAGCTTCGTGTTACTCTAATTTGATTGCTCAATACCATGAAGATAATATATACTTATCGCTATGCTACAAGGCTGGCTGCTTTTAACAAGGTAGATGCTCAAAACTCATGGCTAAAGGCCCGTTAACACCCATGATGATAACTAACAATAATGATAAAGATGTAGTTCTAAAAATCGTTCTAAATGCTGTATAAAAGAATAGCAAAGACTACACCACAATTATAACGATAACGACAATCATATCATTAAAATCACTTTATGACTTTTTTTTTTAGCTGATGAATGATCAAAAAATGTACAGCTCATCAAAATCCAGTCTGCTTTAAGAGCTTGAGCATTTAATGCGGAAGACCAAAACACAGCAGCATGCTTGGAATAAGCAGAAAGATATCATCTGCCTGTGTGAACGTGAATATAGTTATCTTTATAGTTATCATTTTTGGTGTGAACGGGCCTTAAGACTGGACGCAATTGTAATTTTTCATTTTTAACTGTGCTAACTTTTATTGCATAGGCTACATTAAATGATGGTTGGGATTTATTATCTAATTTTGCTCTCCGTTTCTAACACATCTTTCCACTTGTGTCTCATTTCCTCATACTCCATTATTCATAAAGATATTAGTGCCATGTAAAAGATGATTTTTATAAGCTGTCGTGAATCCACCAAGGAAGTTAGAGCTCTGAGGGGTGACGCTGTTGCATCTGTCAAAAAGTAAGCCGGCTGAACATCGAGAAAAGATTCATTGTCCTCCCTTCCATCTCGCTCAGAAGACTCTCAATCTGATTATATGAAACAACATCAGTGCGGTCGCAAACACAAAGGCATAACTGTCTCAGCTACCCGTCTCTGTAGTGGGAATGAATTTGGAGATGCATCGCTCAGGCCCGGTGGAAATAAGAACCCATTTAGCCCCAGCTTTCCCTCACAATGCCTGAATTTATCCCCATTTAGAGGAGCCTTTAACGGGAATTCAACAGCATATTAATGCAGTATTTATGATTGGCCCACTTAGACTTAGAGTCCAAAGTGCCCTCATTAGCCTCTCATTAACACAGGACAAAGAGCAGAGATGTTAATAAATCCTTAATTGAATTACATTCCTCCCTCTGGAGAAAAACGATGAGAGGAAAAATGGGGAGGTTTGGTGCTAAAATGATTAACACGATTTTAATGACCATAATTCAGTGGTATTTTACTTGCGGTTTTTCATAGCACATCAAGAAAATGTGCCTTTACAATAAATAATACGAAATAATTATTAGTACAATGAAAAATATAGATTTATAGGACATTTAACAAGAAAAACAATAAAAGCAACCGCAGTTGTCATGAAATATTTGTTATACATGAGAGGCTAACATGTCATCATAAAAAGTGCCACATTTAAAAAATTATATATCATATATCAATATTTACAAGTTAATGTAGTTAAAATACATGCATGACTAGTATTCTGCATATTGTTGGATTATGTGCACAAGACTAGTCATATTCAACATGAAATTACTATTATGTATGTGTATGTATTTATTTACTGATTGATTGTTGTCTGGTTTTCATGCTAAATGCATATTCCTGGCCATATTTTAAACAATAAGTTAGTATATGTATATGTATATGATTAGTATATGAAATTCCAAGAATAAAAAAAAGGTAACACTTTAGTTTAGAATCAAATTCTCACTATTACCTAGTTACGTATTACAAGGATACGTATTACATGCATATTACAAGGATATTGGATATTTATTAGTATATATAAAGCACATACTAATGCCTTATTCTGCATGACCATATTCTTGTCAGGGTTATGTTTGTTGATTTGTTTCTCTGTTCTGTTCATGTCTCAGTTTTTTAATCTTCTAGTCTGTTTATCAGTTCTCCTCTGTTCCCTGCCTGTTTGTCTCCTTGGTTACTAATTATTTAGGTTTTCTCGTTTCAGGTGTGTTGTGTTAATTAGTCTCGTCATTTCCTATTTTTTGCTATGTATTTAAGCCCTCTGTTTCAGTCTGTTCCTTGTCTTGTATTATTTGAGTTCTATGTGGTAGCCTATGTGGTTGTACCTTTTCATGCGTATCCTTGGATTAAAGTCTTCTTTGTTATCTCCATCGTCTGGCACCTGATTACAGCCACCATATCCGTGACAGAATACAAGACCATTACAGCTTATTGTTGCTGTGTTTTCTTTTGTTCGTTTTTGAACTTCACCATGGACATTCCCGACGTTGCCCTGCTATGTCTGGAGCAGAAGGACCGCTCCCTGGAAGCTCACACCAGGGATTTCTTGGAGTGGCATGCCTAACACACTATCCCGACCGCTCGCTGTGTGTGTTTTACATCTCCAGCCTCAGTGAGCAGTCCAGGGCACACCTCCCAGGGATCGGTCCTCAGGAAGATCTCGTCCTGTCGAGACCGCCCTTCCAGAGCTTCTTCACATCATGCCTGTCAAGCCTGAGCTTCTTCAAGTCCTGCCTGCCCAGCCTGAGCTTCACGCCACACCTGAGCCCTCATCTCTGGCCAAGACACCGCCACGCCTGAGCCCTCGTCTCTGGCCAAGATGGCTGCTGCCACGCCTGAGCCCTCGTCTCTGGCCAAGATGGCTACCGCCACGCCTGAATGCTCGTCTCCGGCCAAGATGACCACCGCCAGGCCTGAGAGTAAATCTCCGGCCAAGATGGCCACTGCCATGCCTGAGTGTTTGTCTCCGGCCAAAATGGCTGATGCCTACCCGCCGAGGTCGCGGCCAGGATGGTTGCCTTCACGTCAGAGTCTGTTCTCGAGCCTGTATCAGTTCCTGAGCGTAAGTCCATAGCTCCACCCAATAATTTTTTTTGGCGGGGGGGCCATATGTCCCCGGCCTGAATGGCCAAACCTAGACCTCATGGAAAGGCCACGATGGCCGATCCGCCCGGGCCACCTGAAGGGCCATCTCCGCTCTGGCCGCCTGCTCCGGCCTGGCTGCCTGCACAGCCTGCTCCGCCCTGGTCCGCTGAGCTGACGGCTCCGCCCTGGTCGGCTGAGCTGCCGGCTCCACCCTGGAGTCTGCATACCCTGCTCACCCTCCGGATGAAGACTCCAGGACGCACCCCTCCCCCTCCCTTATTGCACCATCTTCGGTGTGAGGACCATCTTCGGGAGTGGGGAGTACTGTCAGGGTTATGTTTGTTGATTTGTTTCTCTGTTCTGTTCATGTCTGAGTTTTTTAATCTTCTAATCTGTTTATCAGTTCTTCTCTGTTCCCAACAGTTTGTCTCCTTGGTTACTAATTAATTAGGTTCCTCGTTTCAGGTGTGTTGTGTTAATTAGTCTCGTTAGTTCCTCTTGTTTGCTATGTATTTAAGCCCTCTATTTCAGTCTGTTCCTTTTCTTGTATTATTTAAGTTCTATGTGGTTGTACCTTTTCATGCGTATCCTTGGATTAAAGTCTTTGTTATCTCCGTCGTCTGGCACTTTATTACAGCCACTCCGTGACAATTCTACATCCTTAATACTACCCAACAGCTAAACTTAACAGCTATCTTACTAACTATTAATAAGCAGTAGTAATGAGTGTATTGAGGCAAAGGGTCATAGTTAATTGTTAGTTAATAGTGAGAATTGGACACTAATCTAAAGTGTGACCAAAAATAAAATGTCTTTGTAATTATTCCCTTTCGGCTGATGTCATTCAGCACATGTGGGCAACCAGATAGTTTTAAACAATTGTGAAATTGCTAGGGATTATTTTAGCTGTAGTATGTATCACAAACCGCTCTATATGTCTTCTAGTTGTCTCACTCAGAAATATCCCAAGTAAAATACATTTTTGCGGTTCTGACCCTTTTTTGAGAATTTCCTCAGTTGAAAAAGTGTTAAAATTGCTTTTGACACATAGGAAGTCTGTAATAAAACAATTGCTTTGGGTTTTTGAGGGCAACATTGTCTTATTGCCAAAATAGATTATCATATTGGGAGATTAAGTGATATTGAACATGTACTAGACTTTCTATCATTCTTAAGGTCAACTCCAGTATGTAGTAAAATAATATGTTTGTCCTTCACCTTACTAAGTTCAACCCATTTCAGTAAAGGTTTGTCTTGTTAAAATGCCATATTGATTTTTGTAGATATAAAGCAGTGCAGTGAAATTGTTACTGCAAAATTCAAAGCCATTTCTGCACATCTATCTTAATGTCATTAAATACAAACCAGACTTGAACATATATTTTTTTCTTTTCAAACAATTGATTTGTTTTGTTTGTTGGGTTTCCATAATCATATAATTAGCATTTTATAAAGCTATAATCTAGTCTCATAAAAATATGTATATGATTTCTCAAATCCAATATCGGTGCAATTGCGACTGCACCTTGTTTGTGTTTGCCACCTTGCTGGTTGCCTACAGCTGGGTTTTAATGAAAGTGTCCACTGACGTTTTCAGAAAGACATATGTGAGAGTCTGTCGCCTACCTAATCTTTTTCTGCCGTAATCACACTAGTCTGGCATATTTATTGAGGAAATACAGTTCTGTCCTCTCGACAGTGTGGTATATCATTATGGGACAGATTTAACTGTAGAATACAGCTTCCGTCTCATTGGCTCTCACAATCATGCTCTAGCTGGATGCCTTCAGTTTCAAGTTGCTAGAAAATAAGTTTTGTAATGAGGCAGGATAACATGAAAGTATCTTGATCTAATGGAGGAAGTCAGGTGTTGCATTTGCCTGTTGTGGGGTGGAGCAGAGAATGGTGGTAAAGAGTGGGTGGGGGGTTACAACACGAAATGGCAGGTTGGCGTTTACACTAGATTAATGAGCTAGAGGAATGATGTTCCTTATCACTGCACTGCACATGTTTCTAAATTAATGCAAAAGAAGGCGCGCTCTCTCTTTTTCAACCTCGCTTTTTTCTTGTTCACTTCATTCCTTCTGGTACTGTAGGCATCGACAGTGCATTTGAATCCAACCAGCCCCCACTTTTTTCATCTCCCTCCACTTAGTGCTCACCATAAAAAGGCCTGCAGAATGGACCAATGGGAATCAAACTGAAGAGTGCTTGTTTTCTTACAATGCTTGCGAGGCAGATATATTAACAGGCTATTCCTTCATTCAGGTTTGCGGTTTGTTCTAAACCTCTGACATGATTGCTGAATGGGATAGTTCACCCAAACATGAAATTTCTGTCATTAATTACTTACCCACATGTCGTTCCAAACCCATAAGAACTTCATTCATCTTTGGAACATAAATGAAGATATTTTCGATGAAATCCGAGAGCTTTCTGATCCCTCCATAGACTGCAACACCACTTTCAAGGTCAAGAAAGACATTGTTAGAATATATTTTTGGTTACTAAAATAGTGAAACTCATAAGCAGATCAAGCAGCAACTTACACCTTATTCTGTCACTGTGTTAGTGGGGCCTATAGCCAAAAGAACGTGAAATGGGTGCCTGGTGCTCTGCATTGTGTAATTCTCTGCTCCACTGAAGACAGACTGGACATTGGATTTGAAGAATGAGAGCTCACTGCACTGAAACAATAATACAGATGGTTTCCCTTTTTTTCATCCTTCAGCTGGATATATGTCCACTCCTGTGTCTTACTTTGTTGGCTTCCCTGCTCAAATGATTATTGATAAAGCAATTGCTTTCTGAGGACTAACAACGGGAGTCAGAACCAATCTCTTTTATTCAACACTGTGATTGGATTTGTAGGGCCTACACGGCTGTTGAGGATTTATCGAGCAGAGCACATGGCAGATATAAGAGATTCTCTTTCAAAATCTCCCAGATAGTAGCATCTTTCAAGTCTGTGAAGACTTGCTATAAAGAATTGTAAACAAAATATGAAAGAAAAGGTTCACAGTACTGCATTTAAATGTAAAAGGGTTTCTTCAGCTTCTCAGGTCCAGTTGTCAGTCACAGGCTGAGTGAATGAGAGTTTAACATCGGGTATTCTCACAACATCTAACTTAGTCAATCTACAATGGTGAATCAATTACGCCTGTTTCAGATAGAGAAGAGTAGGCTTTTAAGACCTTGATTAAATGTCAACTCTGATTACTTCACAGCTGATGTATCTATTCCTGTCAGGAGTGGACATCTGATGCTGATCTGTAGAACAATAGTCTTTTGCATCACTTAGGAGTTTTGTCCCCTTTATTTTAAGCTAGAGGGACATTGTGTTTGATTGTGTTACAGCTGTCGCTCAAAGATGCTTCTCTTGATATCTTTAGCAATATCTTTTAGCCCATAGATCATCTTGAAAATGGAGAATATCCATTTGAGTTTGTCCTGCATTGTATGGTTGTCATTTACTATAACCAATAACATTTCTAAGTTTAATGGAATATTTTGGTAACTGAAATGTATACTTTTTTTTTTTTGTGAGGTTTTAAACTTCGGGTTTACAGTGCAACCAAGTATGGCAATAATGTTAAATACCAAAAAAGAAAAAAGAAATTAATTAAATTAATTTCCACTTTTTTAATTAAAAAAGAGGTTATTGTGAGGCACTTACAATAGAAATAGATAGGGCAAATTTTTGGAGGATTTTAAAGTTGAAATGTGAAGCGCATAATTTTTGTAAACACAGTTATTTTGTTAAAACTTTGTTTTATTTGAGCTATAAAGCTGTTTAAATCACAGGTTTTTACAGTTGTTTCAGGTTGGAATGGTGATTTTAAGTTTTATTAATATAACTAATTATATTAATACAGATATATTAATATTCTATGTTACATAGATGTATCCAATTTATTTAATTATTTTGACGTTTCCGAGTGAAACAGAAAATGTAATACAAAGAATAGAGGGTGTGGCTTATTTTTTCAGCTGGGAATTGATTGGGTCTAGAAAAGTAGGCGTTACACTCAGAAATAGAAGCAGATCTACAGTCTGCCCAAGCCATCAAACTGATGTTACCAAAGAAAGAATACCATTCCAGAAGGGAAGTACATTTTCAGATTTTGATTAATTAGTTTAATTATTATTATTATTATTATTATTATTATTATTATTATTATTATTATTATTAGCATTATCACAGATGACCTGCTGACCGCAAGACACATGGTAAATTTTGGGTCAATTCTGATTTCATGAGGACAGGATCTGTATTAAAGAATTTTTAATTTTCCATTGTAAGTGTATTTTTAATAAACTTGCTTAACTTGTACTTGAAAAGAATTTTCTTTTAAAGCAAATGATGAGACACAACATCTGAAACAATAATCTGAGGAGGCACGACACTTTTGACTGTAAGATGCCACAATATCAATCTAATTGTAATAAACATCAGAACTGTCATTTTTCATCAAATAAATTAAAGTGTAACTGAATGCTTAAATTGAATATAATTTTGCAGTGCACACACAAGCTGCACACACAACAAAATAGCACCGGTTGAAAATGCATCATTTTGATCAAGGTTACATTTCATTCCTTCCTCTCTCAGCAGCTCATCTGAAGTGTTTGTGGGAGATGAAAAGAGGCTGAGCTCTTTGAAGCTGATTTTCTACTCATGCAGCTCCCGTTATCTCTTCAGCTCAGCATTCTCTGGAGTTAAGAAAAAGAAGGAGACACACAGAGAGAGACAGGGACAAGGAAAGGAACAGGGACAGAGAGAGAGAGAGAGAGAGAGAGAGAGAGAGAGAGAGAGAGAGAGAGAGAGAGAGAGAGAGAGAGAGAGAGAGAGAGAGAGAGAGAGAGAGAGATAGAGAGAGAGAGAGAGAAAGAGAGAGAGAGAGAGAGAGAGAGACATAGACAGAGACAGAGAGAGAGACAGAGACAGAGACAGAGACAGAGACAGAGAGAGAGAGAGAGAGAGAGAGAGAGAGAGAGAGAGAGAGAGAGAGAGAGAGAGAGAGAGAGAGAGAGAGAGAGAGAGAGAGAGAGAGAGAGAGAGAGAGAGAGAGAGAGAGAGAGAGAGAGAGAGAGAGAGAGAGACTTAACACAACTTTATTGGAACATTAACTTTTTCCAGATACCAGATTTCTTATCTGATCATATAATCCAAAAATTCACCTATAATAAATACAATAAACATACACATATAACATTTATACTTCAAACATCTTTAAAATTTTAAAACCAGCATGTCATCCAAAACCTCACACAAAACTCCTTCCACAGACCATATTTCAGAGAACCTTTGAATATCATTAATCAATTTAAAATATGTGTATTCAACTTTAATTCTAGCTGTCACCATGCCTTTAAAAACATTTTCTGCATCTACTGTACCTGGGTGAATGACAGATAAGGATTTAAAATGTGAAGAAAAAAAAACAGTCAAAAAATTCAAATTTTAGGACTTTATATACTTATTAGAGTGTTGTGTATGTAATGCAATTACATGTACACATTTCAAGAATGTAATTAACCATTTTTTTTGGTGAATCAGATATTTTTCCCAATGAAAATGTCATTCCTGGGTAACATAATGATTTTTTTTTAATTAATTACATTGCTACCATTGTTGGCATATACAAATGTACTGATATCCATAATTGGAGCTCAACAAACAATTAGTGCTCGGAAAACTACATTTTAATAATAATTAATTTAATCAATTTGGGATTTCATATAGACATGGGCTCATTTTTGGCTTCTGATAACTCAAAATTCAGAACCAAATAAAAAAAAAGCTGGGAAATGTTTAAAAATGTTTTCCAATAAAGTAAATAAGACTTGTTTCATCCTTAACTCAACAAAAAAACTGAATTGTGTGATCTAACACACAAATACATGTTAAATTAATTTCCCGTGTCATTGTTAGCCGGAATGACATACTGTTAGACAGAAGGACATTCTACAATATTTTTCAGGATTACCATGAAAACCATCCTCAGTATCATTTTTCTTTCCAACACTCAAACTTGAAACGAAGTAAGAAATACTAAAACTTTTTTAAATCGTTAAAAACGTGTCAATCAACATTTTTTAATGTAAATTGATTAATTCAGCCAACACTTAAATGCAACAGCATTTCATACATTTTGTGATAAAACATTAACATATTTTATAAATACAGCTATAAATGCTTTATTGTTGATTTAAAAGCATATCTATAATGTTTAATAATTGTATTTTCATACTTTATTATTTGTCAATTTATCATTTCTAAATGAAGTATTGCATTATTTACAAACCAGTTATATAGGAACTGTCAGTGGTTCATTAGATCACTTAGAAAGTGTATGTAAATTATTAATAAACTATTCAAATTTACATTCATACATATGATTTAGACATATAGTAATAGTTACTTAGTGTGTTACTAAAAGCTTTATTTACATGTATTTCTACTGTAATTCAGGGTTCATTCAAGTTGTTATAAAGCATTTATAATAATAATAATAATAAACTTTATTTTATATAGTGCCTTTAAAAGTAGCATATCAAAGCACTTTACATAAAAATATGAAATTAGAAAGATACACAACAGTCTAGGCAGTAAAAACTAAACAAGCAATAAAAATAGAAAGCCAATATAATAACAAACACAGTAATCACACGAATCACATAAAAGCCACCCTAAAAAAGTAAGTTTTAAGAGACGCTAAGGGATTCTGCATTCCTAATCTCAGAGGGCAGGGAATTCCACAATTTAGGAGCCAAAGAAGAAAAAGCCCGATCACCCATTGTTTTTAGCCGTGTTGTTTGGACAGTTAAAAGACCAGCTTCAGAAGATCGTAAAGCACGTGTAGGAGTGTAGGGGGTTAAGAGCTCACACAAATATTGAGGGGCCAAGTTATTCAAGGCCTTATAGGTGAGCATGATAATTTTAAAATCAATACGAAAACTAACAGGAAGCCAGTGCAATTTTTCCAGGATAGGTGTGATGTGCTCCCTTGCAGTGGTCCCAGTCAGAACCCTAGCAGCCGAATTTTGTACCAACTGTAATTTACTTAGGGTAGCTTTAGAAACTCCAGCCAGCAAAGCATTACAATAATCAATACGTGAAAAAACAAAAGTGTTGATTAACTTTTCAGCCACAGAGAAAGTCAACATAGAGTGTAATTTGGCAATGTTTCTGAGATGAAAAAATGACGTTTTGACTGTGTTACGAACATGATGGTCAAATGTTAAATTGCCGTCAAATATCACCCCCAGATTTTTTAGTTTATTTTGCAATTTCAAAGCAGAGCCATCCACACTTAAGGTTATGGACTCTGCTTTACACAACTGATGAGGTGAACCAATAAGCATCACTTCAGTCTTATCACTGTTTAGACAGAGAAAATTTTCAGACATCCATTTCTTAATCTCAGTAAAACATTGAGAAAGAAAAGACACAGGCATTCTGACATCAGGTTTTGAATGTATATAGATCTGAGTGTCATTGGCATAAAAGTGAAAGTTAAGACCAAGTGTTCTTAAAAGTTGGCCAAATGGAAAAATGTAAATACTAAAAAGTAACGGGCCCAAAACTGATCCCTGGGGAACCCCAGAGTGCACCACACCGACCTCAGACTTGCAATCACCCATCACAACAAACTGCTTACGACCAGAGAGGTAGGACTTAAACCACTCTAGTGCAGAATCAGAAACTCCAAAGATGGTCTCTAAGCAGTTGATTAAAATAGAGGAATCTATAGTGTCAAAAGCGGCACTAAGATCAAGAAGAATCAGTATAGATAGACGGCCAGAATCAGAAGCCATTAACAAATCATTAGTCACTTTGACCAGCGCTGTCTCAGTGCTGTGTCGTTTCCGAAATCCAGTCTGAAGTGGCTCAAAAAGATCATTAGAGGAAAGATGAGAAAGTAGTTGAGAAGCCACTGTTTAGTAGTGGTCAGTTAACTATTTTTGTGAGTTCATCTAAAGTGAGGACTAGTTATGCCTTGTAAAGCATTTATAAAGGAGATTTAAAGACTCAGTTATCTTCCAAACAGAAAAAGGAAACAAACACAACACAGTGATTCAGAACATAGAAATATTTAACTGAGTCTTTAAATTTCGTCACGTGTATGTTTGTAGCTATAGCACCATGAAGAAGTCTCCACTGTAGGTCTGCTGTGCGTTTCTCAATGGGAGGTTTGTACAGAGACCTCCAGGATCCTTTAAGGTCTGATCCAAACACTTCTGTCCACCTCCCTGCTTGTACTTGTTTTAAAACAGTCTGATGGGCAACTTTAACACAATTAAAGTAGATTGTTTTTTTTTTACTTATTTCACGAAACTGTCCCATCTCCGGGGTCAATCTCTAAAAGTTAGTATTGTGTCAGCATCTTCATAATTTTCCTTTGCTGCGGCAGATACACTGAGGGATGGGAACGGATAGTTTCTCGTCCAATCTTGAGCTGGTTGAGCTTCCAGTGCTTCCCTGCAGGCTCCAGGCAATGCTCTCCCCACCTCCTCCAACACCTGCTGCAGAAGACGGAGAGATCGAACACCTGTCTCACACTGTAGTGCTGCAGCCGTTTTCCATCCTTCAAGGTCTCTCAGATCTCATATCCTCTTGAGTCCCGCTCCCGCCAGGCAGTTCCTCAACGTCCTCAACCAGTACCTCGGTTTGTATCAGTGGATTATACAACAATGGCTCTCCCATAATCCACTCCTTTGGGTCTGAACGATCTCTGTTGACATTGAAGTTATCAAGCCAAGCCTTCAGCATTGACTGATAAAACAGGGTTAAATTACTTAAGTCCAGTTCTTTAAGTCTCAGTAAAAACAATTGTTTCTCATAACCGAGACCAGATGCTGTCCTTAAAATAGTACAAGCAACACAAATCCATCCCAGATCCTCTTCATATAATATTCTTTGTGCTGTTTGCAGTCTAAACGTCACAATCCTGCTTCTTATGTCAACCAGAGCTTCTCCTCCTTCTTGTAAAGGCAGATATAATGCAGATCCAGGAACCCAGTGTTGCCCCGACCAAAAAAAGTCTACAAAGTCTTTCTTCTGTATTTGGAGGATCCAGCACATTTAGTCTGTGCCACAGCATGGAGGCGGCCAGGTTATTTGTAACCAAAACTCTACCCCTGTAGGATAGTTCAGGTAATAACCATTTCCATTTAGACAACTTGGCTGACACCTTCTCCAGCATACCCTTCCAGTTTTTTTGTCTATAATTTTCTTTACCCAGACAAACTCCAAGAATTTTTATCCCCTCTGTATTCCACTGTAACCCCCCTGGAAGCTTAGGTGGCCCACCATTTTTCCAGGGACCCACAACAAAACCTTCACTCTTTGCCCAATTAACTCTTGATGAAGAGGCTCTCTCATATAAAGCTAAACTTCTAGACAATATCTGAATATCCTCTTGTCCAGTAATAAACACAGTTACATCATCAGCGTAAGCTGAAACAGAGACACTAGACCCATTAAAATTCGCTGGTATATGAAAACCTTTCAAATTATTTTTTAGCTTAATTAGCAAAGGCTCAATAACTAAGCTGTAGAGTTGTCCAGAAATTGGACAATCCTGCCTAATTCCCCTCTTGACAGGTATTGGACAACTCAATCTCCCTCGAACCTTAATCATTACCGAGGTCAATCTATAAAGTAGCTTAATCCAAGAAATGAATGTTTCCCCAAAGCCAAATGCTTTCAAAACATTTAAAAGGTAATCATGACCCACACGAACAAATGCTTTTTCTTGATCAATCGATAAGAACCCAATATTAAAATCATCACTCATCGAAAGGTCCATTACATCTCTTATTAGAAATAAATTATCCATTATTGTACGTCCTGGAACACATTACGTTTGCTCATACCTCACAATAATACTCAAAAACCTTCTTAATCTATTTGCTAAACAATTAGACAATATTTTATAATCTTGGCACATTAAAGATACAGGGTTGCAATTTTTCAACAACCCTAAATCACCAGTTTTAGGCAGAAGTGATAGTACTGCTCTTTGACAACTGCTGGGTAAAATACCTTTTTTAAAACATTCACCAATTACAATGTACAAGTTCCCTCCTAATATGTTCCAAAATGATTGATAAAATTCAGCAAGCAGGCCATCTACTCCCGGGGCACGTCCTGTGGATGTAACGGGAGGAGAATACCGATTTTTGACAACCTGTGGGGGTGGTTTAATGTTGATCAGGTGCGCATGCATGTCTGCAAATCTTTGTTTACAGGTGCGCCCAATCTTGTTAATGAGCCAGCAGTCCAACGGGATTGGCAGACCCACTGAATAAGAACATGAGCATGCAGTCCTACGGAGAGAAAAAAAAGGCCTTCCACCGTAACGCTGCTCGAGTGAACCCCCCGCCTAAAGGGAGCCTGTAATCGAAGCCGACGCCGCAACGCTACAAACCCGAGTGTATCCACCCCTAATGAAGAGTTCATGCACAATTCTACTCA
Organism: Siphateles boraxobius; assembly: GCF_051911475.1. Classification (NCBI taxonomy): domain Eukaryota; kingdom Metazoa; phylum Chordata; class Actinopteri; order Cypriniformes; family Leuciscidae; genus Siphateles; species Siphateles boraxobius. Next base: position 13,639,425 of record NW_027509219.1, read on the forward strand.
GTGATAACGATCGCGATTGGTCTCAGGCAGCGAGAGGTCTATGATAATCACCGCACTCTATCTATCTTGATTAAGGGAAGTGGGAACTCTTACCACTCAACTGACGAACGAGTGAGCACTGACGTGTGTTGTTCAAAACTCATTTCCTTTCCTCTGTCTCGCAGCTCGGATCAACGGTTCGGGATTTCCTGTCACAGTGTTGGGTTTGTGTTCCCCTGATGTCCACTAGATGTCCTCCTTTCCCATGGTGTCCTTCACTTATGAACTACATTTCCCACGATCCTTTGTCTCATCATTGCACTCAGCTGTTCCTTATCACTGATCATTGCACTCAGCCAATACCCCATTATCATTGTCGATTCCCTGTGTATATAACCCTGTCTGTTTCAGTATGTGTCACGGAGTCCTTGTATGTATCACGCTACTTCTGACATCCAGTTTCCTTGCTTCTTGTTTTTTTCCTGTTCATGTTGGATTGCCTTTTGGATTTTGACCCTTGCTTTGGACTGGTTTACGATTTTGGATTATCCCTAATAAAACTACTGCTTTTGGATTTAACCCCTGTTTCCCGTGTGTGGATCGTGACAGAAGGACTCCGTCACACCCTAAATCCAGCGGTATGTTTTCAAACTTCTCTTCCCCAGCCACTGAGTGGGAGAGGAGAGATTATTTTCAGGGAAGCCGCCTAGTCATTTTCCGTGGGACCCGGGGAGGTCATAGAGGAGGAGGTGGTTAAGAAAAAGTTCAACACCACTCTCCACCCTGGCCCCCCTTCGACCCTGGGCCAGTGAGGGACAGCTCAGAGCCAACATCAACGTCACGGACGGAAAAGGGGGATGAAACGCACGTCTGCCCAGTCAGAGACTGTTCACGTTCCATCTGCCCAGTCAGAGACTGTTCACGTCACGTCTGCCCAGTCAGAGACTGTTCACGTCACGTCTGCCCAGTCAGAGACTGTTCACGTCACGTCTGCCCAGTCAGAGACTGTTCACGTCACGTCTGCCCAGTCAGAGACTGTTCATGTTCAGTCTGCTCAGTCAGAGACTGTTCACGTCACGTCTGCCCAGTCAGAGACTGTCCACGTTCCGTCTGCCCAGTCAGAGACTGTTCACGTTCCGTCTGCCCAGTCAGAGACTGTCCACGTTCCGTCTGGCCAGTCAGAGACTGTTCACGTTCCGTCTGCCCAGTCAGAGACTGTTCACGTCACATCTGCCCAGTCAGAGACTGTTCACGTCACGTCTGCCCAGTCAGAGACTGTTCACGTCACGTCTGCCCAGTCAGAGACTGTTCACGTCACGCCTATGTCACGCCTGCCCAGTCAGAGACTGTTCACGTTCCGTCTGCCCAGTCAGAGACTGTTCACGTTCCGTCTGCCCAGTCAGAGACTGTTCACGTTCCGTCTGCCTTCATGGACCTTGACTATCTGGAGCGTCTGGCTCGGATCCTGGACATGCCCGTGTCTGCTGTTCAAGAGCCGGAGCCAGTGTCTCCTGTTCCAGAGCCGGAGCCAGTGTCTGTTCAAGGGCCGGAGCAAGTGTCTCTTCCAGAGCCGGAGGCAGAGCCAATGCCCATTCCAGAGCCGGAGGCAGAGCCGATGCCCGTTACAGAGCTGGAGGCAGAGCCATTGCCTGTTCCAGAGCTGGAGCAAATGTATGTTCCAGAGCCAGTGCTTGTTCCAGCGCCAGAGCCAGTGTTTGTTTCTGTGTTTGTGTCTGTTCTTGTGACTGTTACAGTTCTTGTGTCTGTTCCTGAGCCGGTGTCTGTTCCTGAGCCGGTGTCTGTTCCTGAGCCGGTGTCTGCCGTACCTGAGCCGGTGTCTGCCGTACCTGAGCCGGTGTCTGAGCGTACCTGAGCACGATGTCAAAGTGTTGGGTTTGTGTTCCCCTGATGTCCACTAGATGTCCTCCTTTCCCACAGTGTCCTTCACTTATGAACTACATTTCCCACGATCTTTTGTCTCATCATTGCACTGAGCTGTTCCTTATCACTATATATTGCACTCAGCCAATTCCCCATTATCATTGTCGATTCCCTGTGTATATAACCCTGTATGTTTCAGTATGTGTCACGGAGTCCTTGTATGTATCACGCTACTTCTGTCATCCAGTTTCCTTGCTTCTTGCATCATTGGCGCACTGATCACCTTCCACCTGTCAGCAATTTACTCTGAGTTCAAGCATATATCTAGCTTGTTATCTCGGCGTCCGTTGCGAAGTATTGTCTCACTCCCATGTCACATGTCTGAGCGTCTTCTATGAAAACCTTGTTACTCTGATATATTGAACCTTTGCTTTATCTACCTCTCTGATTATGTGCAGCCCGCCTTGTGATCTCTGCCTATGACCTGAGTGTGTTAATGATGATGTCTGCGTATTAATGATGATCTCTGCCTCTGCCTATGATCTCTGCCTATTAAGACCTGACTCTGATAATCGCCGCCAGCCCTGAACTTCTGCCTGTCTCTGACCTGCATGCTTGCTGCCAGCCCCGAACTCACGCCTGGTTTACATCGATTCTGCCTGCTGCCTTTACTACTGTTTTGGGTTCCTTTTTCACTACTTTTACGTTATCAATAAATTGTTGTGCATGGATCTGTCCCTGCCTCCTGAGTCCAAACACCTGGGAAATATCTGACAGATCTGAAGTATCAGATAAAACACCATCCACATCATCAGCCTCGTTTATTTCATCTTCACCTAAGTTTTGTATTTTTTCTTTAGGCTCACATGGATCTTTCTTTCTGACACTGTTTTGACCCTCAGTGCCTCCAGACTCAGTCACTACACAATCTCTTATTTTTTGGCCTTCCATCCCCACAACATCATTTATTTCAGACATCTGTAGGCCTACTTCAACATCACCTTCCTCCATTCATTCATTTTCAACAGACAACTCCTCATCCTTCCTCAAACTCTCAGTAGAGACCTCCTCGTCACTTCTTACTTTCTCAGTAGGAATTTCCTCATCATTCCTTACATTCTCAGCATTAATCACAACAACCTGATCTTTATGTGGAACTATTTGCACTCCGGTTTCAATTCCACTCGGGCCTGCCTCGGCTCTATTAGGACATGATAAGCTTACGTGCCCGACACCACCACATTCAAAACATTGCAACTCACCTGCACTCGCATATAACATGTATGATTTCCCTTGATGCATACATCGAAACGACACATTAAGAGTCTTTGAGTTTAAGAACATAAATACGTGTCGCCTAAACGACAGCACATGTTCCAACGCCGCATTTTTGCAGACAAGTGGAACCATTTTGATCCCACTAGCAATTTTACCGAAACGCGAAAGCTTTTGCTCAATATCACCATTAGGAATGAACGGCGGAACATTAGAAATGGTCACTTTACTTGTTGGTGTTACTAATGGTTGAACGTGAATAAAAGCATCACTTACCGAAATCCCGCTTTCGATCAAACCATTCACTAGTTGTTGATCCTTGAGAAAAACCACCACCGCTTTGTTCATTCGGGACGCAGAAACAATGTTGTCGTGACCGACGCGCTCAGCTACATCCAACAATAGGTTTTCCACAGACTCTCCAGCGCTCGTGACACACCTGATGCCTTGACGGAGCAACAGAGACGACGCCTGCACACTCCCGTGCGACGCCATCTACGTTCCCGACACGACAATACTAGACTATTACATGCACAAAGAAATCTGAGAATATAACAGACTAAAATCAAACTAGTTTTGCGAAAGAAAATACATAGAAATCCTTCCAATAAGCTCCCAAAAGAATAGTTAAGAAAAAAGTTTTCAAATTTCCCTCTCGCCGTGATCACCCTCCCACACACTACCACTTCCACTTCCCAGCATGCACTGAGAAAGAGAGAGAGAGAGAGAGAGAGAGAGAGAGAGAGGGAGAGAGAGAGAGAGAGAGAGAGAGAGAGAGAGAGAGAAAGAGATAATCTGATCTGTAATTGTAACCTACTCATTGAACTCCCCCCCCCCCCCCCCCCCCCCCCCCCCCCCCCCTCACTTTCTTGTACCATCATCTGACCATACATGGTGTGATCTTAAGGAACAGTTCACCCAGAAATTAAAAGCAATTATTAAACAAATATTCTGTCACTATTTACTCACCCTCAGGCCGTTCCAAACCCACATGCTGTTATTGTTTCAGTGGAACAGTGCAGGAGTATTTTTTGAAGAATCTTCACACAGTTCATTCCTATACAACAACATTTGTCAACTTCAATAAGGACAAAAATACTAATTTTGAAATGCATTTCAAATGCAAATATGTTAGCCAATCATATGCAAATATTTGAACAAATCAATGGGTATTTACACTGAAGTCAGACACAGCAGACACGCCCCTTCCAAAAGAGCATTAAAAAATGGCAAGAAATATAATAAAAATAGTCCATAAGAAACATGCACTTTATTGGATGTCTTCAAAAGCCTTGTGAGAAAAGTACCCTTTAACATACATTTGAAAAAGAGTATTACAGTAATATCCTTTGACAGAATATACAGTACATGTGTGACCTGAATGTAGTTTTCAAACACTTAAACATTTAACATTATATTTAGCATTGCATATCTCTTATTTACATTCCATTCCATTGCAATGCATATACAGTAACATACCTGTATATACATATATTGTCCATTGTCTATTTTTATTTATGTTTATTTTTAATCCGTTATTTTATTTGTATTATCTGGCTTGTCGCTTTCATTCTGTCTGTGCACTGGAAGCTTCTGTCATCAAGACAAATTTTGATTAGTTGCATTAATTGCAAAGGGGTTATAGCTGAAATTTATATTAAATGAAATTAGCGTTAGAGAGCTTCTTTGAACCATTTAAGTAAGACTTAAATATTATATCTATTATCTTTGAAATATGGTTAAGTGTTCTACCAAATATACTGACAAGCATTTATGGTAAACTACAATATACTCAAAAGCAATTTCTATTGAAACTTATATGTCATATATTCAAATGCAAAGTTCTATCATGAAACTCTAGATAGCGTAGGGATGGGTCCTCAATATGCTAGCAATCACATCATTCTCTAGAGGGCACAGCTGATTGGTTCCTGTTTCACCAGAAGCCAATGAGCTTGCTGTTCAACTTTCAAATACTTGGTCAGGGTTTGCTGTAGTGGTTTGCAGTGGCCTTTCAGAAACCCTCCACCTTCCCCAGCTCAAACCTGTATAAATCTGCAACAGATAATTCATGTATGCTTTGTACTGCAGCAGCATGTCTTGCTTGCTCACAGCAGCGTGTCGTGTACTGTATGTATTGGCAGTAGCAAGTCCATATACTTGTTCTGCAGCAGCATAGCAGATCTGTTCTACCAAGACCAAATTTATTAACATCATAACAACACTTAGAGAGTTGGCATGACAGAAATATATTTATAACATATGTGTAATGTGTTAGCAACCTGTTGCACAAACAGATGATGATGAAGAAAAAAAGTTCCAAACACAAGTTCACAACACAAGTTCACAACGAGACCAGACACTGAACACAGGACAAGGAGGAACATAAGTAAACAAGGTAAATTAACGACACTTGGATGAAAACAACAAACTAGTCATGTGGGTAACCATAGAGACAAAGGAGTGGTGGGAAATTCAAACAAAGGGACACATGTGACTGATGAAAACAAACTAAAAGTCCATGAAAACGAGACTAACACAACTGACACATGATGTCATAATGATGAAGTTACAGATTTGCAGATTTAATAAACATTAGCTTTATATTCAATATTGAACATCACTAACGTAATACTTATCATCAAGTAATTAACATGACACATCAAAATAAGTGTACATTATTTTATTTATACAAAAAATTAAGATAATGCTTTAAAATAAAGCATTTATGTTTTTGTCACGGTTCATAGATTCACTGTCTCTCTCTCGTCCACGTGCTGTTGTTAATTGTTGTCTGTGGGCGTGGTCTCTGATCACCGCTGATTACAGCACCAGCTGTCACTACTTGTTTGTCCCTATATATTGTGCGGTAATCAGTATTTCTGTTGTCAGATCGTTGTGGTTTTCCCCGTGTGTGTTCCTGTGCCGTGCCTGCCTTTCCTGGACTGTGAATTTGTTTCGTTCATCGTCGTTTGTTCTCCGTTGTGGATACCTGCACTACCATCTGTTTCACCAAGTAAACTGAGGATTCACGGGATCACTGAGCACCACCACCTTGTTGCCTACCTGAGTCCCTGCATCACATTCCAGCGAGTTTGTGTCCGTCTGACCTGCATCTGTTATCTTGCCTCTCTAATAAATGAGTTGACTTGTTTTTGCATCCTGCTTCATTATTGTTACAGAACGATCTGACCATCATCATGGATGCAGCGAGTTCAACCAGCTGGGACGAGTTCGCTTCCCGCAGCATCGCACGCATGGATCACCAGGAGGAGAATATCGCTAATACAGGTCGGGCGGTCCAAGCTCTAGTGGCGCAGGTGAACGAGCTCACCCAACAGGAACTACATCTGAGGGGTCCCACTGCGCCACCCACACCCCCAGTTCAACCCATTCCACCAGAGCCGCCACTACAGCGTGAGCCACGCCTACCCGTACCAGAGGGCTATTCAGGTGAGTCTGAATATTGCAGAGCTTTCCTTACCAGGTGTTCCATGCACTTTTCACTAAAGCCACAGACTTTCTGCCAGGAACAGGCTAAGGTGGCGTTCGTGCTCACGTTGCTTTCGGGTAAGGCGGCTCTCTGGGGAACGGCGGTGTGGGAAAACCAAGACCCATGCTGCACCTCGTTCCAGGCACTCTCCGAGGAGATGAGGAGGGTCTACGATCGTGCGTTGGCGGGTAGGGAGGCGGCCAGACTACTCGCCGATCTCCGCCAGGGAGACTGCTCGGTGTCGGAATATTCCATCCAGTTCCACACCCTGGCCGCAGAGTGCCATTGGAACGAGGAGGCGCAGTGGGACAGGTTCCTGCATGGGTTGGCTGACCGTGTCCAGAGGGAAATTTACATGTTGGATTTACCCACTAGCCTTAATGGACTGATCGAACTGGCACTAAGGGTCGACGTTTGGCTGAGCAGGGTGACTCGACTCCACCGGAATCATCAGTTGGGTGTCACGGAGGACGTCCGGACCAGCAGCAGCGACACGGTCAGCCCCGCTTCCGATCACAAGCCAATGCAGGTGGGTAAAGCTCGGCTTTCCCGGGAGGAGAGAGAGAGGCGGAGATCCCAGGGTCTTTGCCTGTACTGTGGCAAGGCGGGCCACTTCATCCACTCCTGCCTGGTAAAAGACCAAGCCCGGTAGTAACTATGAGGCTACTATCGGGTGGGATCTCCGCCGAGAAGACCTCATCATCATCGACACACCTCCCGGTAAGACTTAGGTGGGCAACCAACATCTACGACACTAGGGCTTTACTGGATTCAGGTGCTGAAGGTAATTTTATGGACTCTAAACTGGCTAACCAACTTCAGATTCCCATCTCCCCACTCACCCACAAGATATCCGTCATTGCCCTTAATGGCCAGGAACTTCCTATCATTTCACATGCCACTAAACCCATTACACTCATCACGTCTAGCAATCACACAGAGACTATAACTTTTTTCCTCATGGACTCACCACTGGCACCCATAGTTCTTGGTAACCCCTGGCTCACCCAACACAACCCTAAAGTCGATTGGGGTCACAGTTCCTTGTCCGCTTGGAGTAATTGGTGTCATGAGTCATGTCTTGTGTCTGCGTGTTCGTCTGTACCTGTTTCTATGTTCCAGGAGGAGACAATGAATCTGTCTAACGTGCCCGAAGAGTACCAGGACTTGAGGGAAGTGTTCAGTAAGTCCCGTGCTTCTACTCTTCCTCCGCATCGTCCCTATGACTGTGCTATAGACTTAGTACCGGGTAAGTCTCCGCCTAAAGGCAAGTTATATTCACTTTCTGTTCCAGAGAGGGAGGCTATAGAGAAATATATTTCTGATTCTCTAGCTTCCAGGTTCATTCATCCTTCCTCATCTCCTGCTGGGGCGGGGTTCTTTTTTGTGGGGAAGAAGGATGGGTCTCTGCGACCGTGCATTGATTACCGAGGGCTGAACAACATCACGGTAAAGAATTCCTATCCTTTGCCGCTGATGTCTTCAGCCTTTGCAGGGAGCATCCGTCTTCACAAAATTGGATTTACGTAACGCTTATCATTTGGTCCGCATAAGGAAGGGTGATGAATGGAAAACTGCGTTTAACCCTCTGAGGTCTAAGGGGTTTTTGGGGTCCTTGAGGTGTTCTGACATGCTCTGACATTTGTGCTTTTTTCAGTTATTTATAAACATGTTAATGGCAAAGGTGTAAATTCACTCTATTTAGCACAAACGAGGCTACCGTAATATGTGAGCAACATGTATGTACATGTTTGTATTTTTTAGAGAATAATGTTTATGCTTGGTTATTGAAAAAACTAAAACTTAAAGTGTCTGAAATAAGGCCACAAAACACATACTAAATATGTGTCCACAAGACTTTTGACTAATGGGTGTTGTTGCCTAGAATTTTTGCTTCAAAATGATCTGAAAATCATCCTGCCTAATCATTTACACAAAACAATACATTGATTTAAATTTTATAAGACACCTTTTGTTTGGAAAGGTAATATGCGTGGAGGCGTGTTCACACCTGAGAAGACAAAGGCCGGATAATGTGCCACATACATAATGAGCTGCATATTAATTAACCCTTTCACACAGGTGTGACACTGGGTCCCAAACAATGCAAGGACAAAAGAAATTATCTATATATACATATTTTACAATTAGAAATTGTAACAAATTACAAATAGGTTACAATTATAACAACAATTACAATTTTAACAATATTTCAAGTGTATTTCTTTGTAAAAAGTATACATTTTATCATACGTATTAAAAAAGGTAAGGATTCATTAGTTTGAATATTGGAACAAACACTATAATAACATCTTAGTTGATAATTCAATATACCTAATTTATTTTTGACAAAACATCATACTATAGTATATTTAACTATGAGCAGAAATTGGTGAACAAAACCGTACCTGTTTAATGTGACAGTAGTCTTTTTTTACAGTCAAAACTTTATAATCTATCCAAAACTAATCACAAATGTGTTCATGTGTTCATGAAAACATAACGTTTACTAATGTAGGTGCGAGAGTGAATGAACGGCACAGACACGCGCTGTATAACTGTAGTAAACAAAGCGCTCACGCGCCTGTGCCGTTCATTCATCATTTAGCCTACACACAGACACGCAATTCATATTTAAACAGTCTTTTTGCCGTTTACAGTCAGACACTATTCAATATCGCGATTAGAACAAAGCACTTAAGAATAAATGACTTACTACATCAGCTGGATCCGTTGCTCCGCGAAATGAAATTACCAGCACTTCTGGTACATTTTCCAGGGTTATTCGATAGTATTATTCCTCACAGTGTAGGGATACACTGTGTACACAGCTCTAGTAAGATACTTACTGGACACGATGCGATTTATAATCCAGCTGGTGGGCGTTGGCATGTTTGAATGGCTTGCCTTAGATCATTTGCGTTTGAATACCGCGCGTTTTCCGTGGGCGTGGCACATTAACACGTAATCAGCTATAATGAGCTGGAAAGAAAAAGATTGACATCTCTCCATTTTCATACAGATTACATAAACTGAGAATATTAGTTTTTTTTATATAAATTAATTCATTTAAAAGAAGAGAGTTCCAGCTTCATTATGGAAAAACACTCGTGCCTGTATGACAAGTATTCGCTGAATTACAGTTAATTTTCGGACGCGTTTCAGAATGGACTTAACTGACAGAGAGAAGGCAGAACGCGCATCATGTTTGTTTTTCTTTATTTGGCGACAAGCACAACACTTTATTTTTATTGTGAGTATCCACAAAAAAAATAGACACTTATCAGGATCTTGAGTTTCTTTTGCACTGATAAGAAAAAAAGCGAGACTATCGCGCCGACCTCAGAGGGTTAATACCCCCAGGGGTCACTTTGAATACTTGGTCGTGCCTTTTGAGCTGTCCAACTCCCCAGCGGTTTTCCAGGCACTCGTCACTGACGTGCTGAGAGATATGGTTGATCAGTTCATATATGTTTACCTGGATGACATATTGATTTTTTCATCTTCTCGTCAGGAACACGTGCCGCACGTCAGACGAGTGCTTCAGAGGTTGCTAGAGAATGGGCTTTTTGTCAAGGCGGAGAAATGCGTTTTTCATGCACAGTCTGTTCCTTTCCTAGGGTACATCGTTTCATCTGAGGGAGTAGGTATGGATCCTGACAAGGTTAAGGCTGTGATAGATTGGCCAAGTCCAGATTCCCGTAAGGCCCTACAGAGGTTTCTGGGGTTTGCCAATTTTTATCGGCGTTTTCTTCGCAATTTCAGCCAACTAGCCGCGCCTCTGACTGCCTTGACCTCCCCCAAGAACGACGTTCAGGTGGTCCGATACAGCCGAGGCTGTATTCGCTAAAATGAAAGGTCGCTTTGTTTCGGCTCCCATCCTCGTTGCCCCTGATACTTCACGTCAGTTCATGGTGGAGGTCGATGCGTCAGAGGTGGGGGTAGGAGCAGTTCTTTCCCAACGTGCTTCCACAGACATCAGGATGCATCCTTGCACGTTTTTGTGCCATCGTCTATCACCTGCTGAACGCAACTATGACATTGGTAACAGAGAGTTGTTGGGAGTCAAGTTAGCGTTGGAAGAATGGCGTCACTGGTTAGAAGGGTCAGGGGTACCTTTTATCGTTTGGACCGATCACAAGAACCTTGAATATATCAGAACCGCCAAAAGACTCAACTCTAGGCAGGCTCAGTGGGCACTTTTTTTCGGACGTTTTGATTTTTCCCTTTCGTACCGCCCGGGTTCCAAGAACATCAAACCCGACTCATTATCTCGTATTCTTGACCAATCCGAACGCCCGTCTACTCCCGAGTGCATTTTACCCGAGACCCTATTTGTCTCCACACTCAGATGGGAGGTTGAATCGAAGGTCTTGTCGGCCTTAGAAGGGGTAATGCCTTCGCCCGATTGCCCACCGAATCGTTTGTTAGTACCAGAGGTGTGTCGGTCCGACGTTATTCAGTGGGGACATTGTTCCAACGTAGCGTGTCATCCAGGTGCTAACCGTACCAGCTTTTTGGTAAGACAACGATTCTGGTGGCCATTAATGGCTCGTGACATCCGCAGTTTTGTTTTGGCTTGTTCGATTTGTGCCACTGGTAAGACTTCCAATCGTCTCCCTGATGGGTTACTCTAACCGCTGTAAGTCCCTTCGAGACCCTGGTCCCACATCGCACTAGATTTTATTACCGCCCTCCCAAGGCAAGACGGTCGTTTTGACTGTCGTGGACCGGTTCTCGAAGCCGAGAATTTATTGGAGAATTTATCTAAATGTATTGGCCCGTGTACTGTCACCAAGATTATTAGTCCGGTGGCAGTCCGACTCAAACCTCCTGCGTACAGGAGAATACATCCCGCCTTCCATGTTTCTAAAATAAAGCCCGTGTTTCATGCATGCATTAATCCGCCTGTCCCGGTTCTACCCCCGCCGCGACTCGTAGACGGGGAACCAACTTATTCGGTAAATCGTATTCTGGACTCGAGAAGGAGGGGACGCAGATTCCAGTACTTGGTGGACTGGGATGGTTACGGTCCGGAGGAGAGAAGTTGGGTACCTGCTAGGGACATATTGGATCACTCCTTGATCGATGATTACAATCGGCAGGTAAGTCCGTCGGGGAACGCCAGGAGGCGTTCCTAGGGAAGGGGGTACTGTCACCGTTCATAGATTCACTTTCTCTATCTCGTCCACGTGCTGTTGTTAATTGTTGTCTGTGGGCGTGGTCTCTGATCACCGCTGATTACAGCACCAGCTGTCACTACTTGTTTGTCCCTATATATTGTTCAGTAATCAGGATCTCTGTTTTCAGATCGTTGTGGTTCTCCCCGTGTGTGTTCGTGTGCCGTGTCTGCCTTTCCTGGACTGTGGATTTGTTATCCTGTGGATTTGGCACCTGTTATCTTGCCTCTCTAATAAATGAGTTGACTTGCTTTTGCATCCTGCTTCATTACTGTTACAGTTTTAAAGTAAAAGTGCATTTTTAAAAGTCAGTTAAGAAACATACACCTACAATGATATTGTAGTCTCTCTTTAAGTGCACTTAAGTGGTCTTTAGATTAATCAAAAGGGTCATGAATTGAGAACTCAAATTTTCCTTGATATTTTGACATGTAAGAGGTCATTGTACTATAAAAACATCCTATAAGTTTCAGAACTCAACTTCCTTGTTAGTCCAAAAACAGCTTGTCAGTTTGTCACATTACGACGTAAAAGTGCGCCTGTCTTTCGTCTCACTATTGCATCATAATGGGCCAAAATCCTAGTCAGCAGAATCAGATCAACACCGACTTCTACATCCTCGTGTCTTTGGCCTCACCCACTGGTGTGCTAGTGAGATGAGAATGAGAGAAAAGAGATACAGGATCACTAGACTAAAAATAATATTACCGTCAAAAGGATTATAATGCTAAAGTGGTTATTTATTTCCTATCATGTGAATGTCTCAGTAGAGCATAATTTTTTTGTTCGTATATTTCACTGTGGATTATTTGGTAAAACAGTCACAATTTCAGCGCAGGCTTTGCAAACAGACCTTTTCTGTAAAATTCCAACCCGTGTAAGTAACTGTGCAATTCTAATACCTAATCTGTGATCAGTGATTTCTGATATGTAATGAATGTGTTATGTTCAAGAAAAGACACACAAACACTGCTTTGGCAGAATTATACTTTTACTTACTTAAAACTTCAGCAGCCACAGAATACGGAACCCCTGAGAGAATGACGTCACAACAGTATCACAGCATGATACTGCATGATACATATGAATTATGATAACAGATAATGAAAAACTGGTTAACAACCACAACAGCATGAACCCTCCCTTTATTTTCCCTGGAGCTGCCAATCAAACAGCGTGAGTTTATCAGTGACTGAAATCTGGACTCTAGCCAAAACTCCTGTTATAGTCAATGACACTGTCTACACTAGACAATGAATCTTTTATTTACATAGTGTGTGCACTGTTCATGAGAGTGCAGACATCGAGTTGCAATGAGAAAATCACTGCATTCATGCACTCAACAGACACATTTCTGTCATCAGCTTCAATGCTCATCACTGCAACCTTTCATGCGAAAGAATAAGTAAATGTAGGTATAATACTATAATGAACACTTTTCATGATTAGTTATATCTAGAAAGCTGTAATAGTAAAAATGTAGCAAAAGATTATGAGAGAGTTCCACCTGTAATACTTATTTAACATGCAAATATGTTAGCCAATCATATGCAAATATGTTAGCCAATCATATGCAAATATGTTAGCCAATCAATGGGTGTTTACACTGAAGTTAGACACACGCCCCGTTCAACAGAGCATTCAAAACAGAGAACTGTAATCTGTAATCCTGTAATCAAATCAAATTAACATTATAAGTCCACACTTCTTGACCAAACATCTTATCAGTGTTGGGCAAGCTACATAGAAAATGTAGTGAGCTAAGCTAGCAGTTACTCTACATTAAATGTAGCTTCACTACACTGAAGCTACCACCCTGGGAAATGTAGCAAGCTAAGCTACAGCAATATGGCAAAAGTAGTTTACTACATCTAAAGCTACTTTTTCAAATTTAATTTTTATATTGAACCAACTTAATTCCAAGTCAGTGATATCTCAGTGATCAATAAAATTGTCAATCAAATATAGGCAGGCATAATTTGTCAGTTCAATTGTTTATTCAACAACTGTTCCAAACCAATTTGGCCAAAAAATAAAAAAAAAACATAACTATATAAAACCATAGATCTATATAAAACTATAACAAAACCAGGTTTCTAGAGTGTGTGCATCTTTTTCCATTTCTCACATGTCAGCCCAAGGATTGATACTGGTACGTGATGTCACACCATACGTAATGCACCAAAAAGCTGGTTTGTAGGGCCCTATGAAATCCATTTTATTTTTTCCCACATTCACAATTTAGTTTTATTTTGTTTTAATTTTTCTGGACTCCCATTTTAATGGTTAAATAACATTTTAGTAATCAAAAACGTGTAATTAATTGAAATCATGAAACGTATATAATTTAACAATAATTTATTAACATTTTTAACTAAATTACATTTTAAGGGCTGTATAAAATAGATTTTTTTTAATGGTTTAAATTGTAATGACCAATTATTTAAAATGTAGGCCTAATGATTTAAGCAAAACCTTTTCAAAGGTTAAAACCAACCTTTTATTTTGACAGGTTGCCATGTAGCTAGACCTTTGAGTCTCTGTTTTGTTTTGTTTTTTTGATATGACGATAGTTTTTCTCAAATCAAGCTAAAATGCTGCTAAAGTGACTCTCAGAGCGGCTGTGTAGATCAAGTTCATCGATCCATTAATGAAAACATCGCAAGCGTCATGGGTGCTTATTGTGTGGTAAATGAATCCGCGTGTCTGAGCCATTCATTCACAGAGACACAGAACATGCATGATTCCGTTTTATATAGTCTTTAAGCGGTTTAATATTCACAGACACTAGTCTATATCGCGATTTTATTTAAGTTTAGGCTACTTACTAAGATCTGACAAATTCCGTGAAATTCCGCGTTATACAGTAAATTTTGTTTTTATGCATGGATATCGCAATTCAGTCCATGTTTTCAGTATTGCGGTAACTTAATGAAATCATATGGCCCTATGGTTGCCAACCACCGTAAAACAAGAAGAAGAAGAAGAAGTCACCGTCACTAACTGATCCAGCATCAGTGATACTTAGCAGTTGTATTTCCGATTTGAGCTTGAGCTTTAGAAATGCTTGGAAAAATGTAACGTTAGCTTGTGTGGAAGATACCGCACTACTTGATCAAAAAAATAGCTACGCTACTGAAAAGCTATTTGATTCAGAAAACAGCAACGCTACCACCACGCTACTGAGAAATGTAGTTAAACTAGTAGCGTCACTACTTGTAGCGACGCTACTGCCCAACACTGCATCTTATAATCAAATCTAATGCGATACATCAAGAGGCACCATATTTGATTTAAGAACTACAGCAGAGGACAGGATTATTTGCAACTTGACGAAGTTATACACAAAGCTATTCCATACAGAAGACTTGGAATATAGCCCAAAAGTTTGGACCACTTTTATCCTTATTGGGGCTTGACAGACTGTTGTTGAATGGATTATGTCTGTGTGATTATTTAAAAATTATGCAGCTCTCAATAAAATTACTATGAAAAGGAGGTGTTGTTAACTACTGCACAATAACATAGTAACTCACTGGTTGTTTGTTTCCGTTTAATCTGTCTGTTTTAATTATGCGGTGATGCTTGGATATCACTGCAGAATAGATGGATTGATAGATGAATGAGAGCAGTGGGATATACATTATTGATTGCACAGTATGCCAAGGTTAAAATGTTTTGAACTATGCATCTACTTCCTTTGTGGAAAAGGCTCATGTTTCACAAGCTATTCTCCATTAGGACCCCATTAGGCGGATAGGTGATGGCCATACTGTAACTGACCTTGATTGATTCCGGCACTGTGTGTGTGTGTGTGTGTGTGTGTGTGTGTGTGTGTGTGTGTGTGTGTGTGTGTGTGTGTGTGTGTGTGTGTGTGTGTGTGTGTGTGTGTGTGTGTGTGTGTGTGTGTGTGTTGAGAAGTGAGAAACTGACTCATGAACTCATGTGATGATGTGTCGTTTAGCCTTGGATGGATTTTAAGGAAATGAACACCTCGGCAACTTTTGACTATTAACCCACAAAGACCCGAACATATAAAAAAACAGTTATATATATATTTTAACCTTTTACTTGTTGTTGAAGGAGACCTCTAATGCAGATTTTTTTATTCAATTTTTGACATTTTAGTAAGTTTTTAGGCAAATGTATTATTGTTGGGTATGGCCCGTTGGGTAGAATTTCAGTGATTTCACTCACTGTCTGAACTAATGTAGAGAACATCTAAGGGTTAATTTGCAGGGTGTACTGCTTATGTAGCTCCATAACAGTAGCCTACATATACACTAATAATCACACAATATTAATAATTGGACAAGTCATATTTTTTTAAATAAAATTATTTATTTTTTAGTACAGATTGTATTTACAAAACCTGATGAACTTAATGAAAACTTTGCCATTTATGTGATTTAGCTCTGTTCAATTATGAAGAGATGAATTATGAATGATGTATCAATTATATAGTCCCAAAGGCAGTGAAAATTGACAGAGAAATAGCACATTGCACTTGCTGCAAAGTGTGTTGCTGTAGCCTTTACCACAGTGTCTGCAGCATCCTCTTTTTTGTTCATATCTTCTGGCACAAACTTTCGTAAATACTCCAGTGGTGTTTGAAGGGAGATGGCATCCTTAGTGATATCCTGACCTGAAAAATCAGTGTTGGGAATGATAAAAGCCTTCATCAGCCAGTGATGCCTGTCACGGGGCATGGTCTGTGTTCTTGAATGGCTTGATTTTGTTGGCATTATGTCCACATAATCATAAGTTTGGGGGTCAATGAGTTGTTTATTTTCGTTTTCCTTTTCTCAGGATGCTTAGAACACAACAATGTTATCTGGCAACGAATTCAGTCAGCAAAAAAGGAGAGGAAGGAGCTCCATGTGACATTCCTGGATTTGGCTAATGCATATGGTTCAGTGCCACATGAGCTTCTTTGGGCAGCATTTGATTTTTTCAGAGTACCAATGTCAATAACAAAATTTAGTGAAAGCCTATTTTGGAGATTTGCAATTTAGTTTCTCAACTCCAAAATTCAGCACCGCATGGCAATGCTTAGAGGTTGGAATAATGGCAGGATGCACCATTTCTCTACTGGCTTTTATCATGGCAATGGAAGTAATCATTAGGGCATCAAGATGGGTAGTAGGAGGAGAGCGCTTGGCTTCTGGGATGCGACTACCACCAATCAGAGCATACAAGGATGACATGACAACCATGACTACAACAGTAGCCTGCACTAATCGGTTATTGGGGAAGTTAACAGATAATACTGAATGGGCACGAATACAGTTTAAGCCCTCTAAATCAAGGAGCATCTCGATAGTTAAAGGAAATGTAGTAGATAATACATTCTTCATTAATGGTGAGGCAATACCAACAGTTTCTGAGAAGCCAGTGAAGAGTCATTGGAGATGGTACGATGGGGAATTAAAGGGCACAATTCGAGTGGGAGAAGTTAGACGAGAAGCAGTGGAAGGGTTGAAGAGCATAAACAGCTGTGGTCTATCAGGCAAACTAAAACTCTGGTGCTTTCAGTTTGGTCTACTGCCAAGGTTGCTGTGGCCACTGACTGTGTACGAGGTTTCTTTGACAACAGTGGATAAGCTGGACGCGTTACTAAGTTCATACATCAGGAAATGGTTGGGAGTTTCACGCTGCCTCAGCAGAGTGGGACTTTATAGTAAAGGAGTATTGCAGCTGCCAGTCTCTGCTTTAACCGAGGAGTTTAAGTGTGCCAAGGTCAGACTGGAAATGACTTTAGCAGAGTCATGCGACAAATGTGTAAGGGAGGCAGCCCCTGTGGTAAAAACTGGTAGAAAGTGGTCAGCAAAGAAATCTGTAGGAGAGGCAAAGGCTGACCTTCAAATTGTAGATATCGTGGGAGAGGTACAGCATGGAAGAGGGGGTTTTGGGCTAAGTTTAGCTCCTCCTAAATGGCACAAGGCAGGCCCAGCTCAAAGGAGGAAGCTGGTAGTCAACGAGGTGTTAAATCAGGAGGAGAGGATGAGATGTATAAAGGCCATTTCCCAGGCCAAACAGGGAGAGTGGATGAGATGGGATAGTGTGGAACAACGCAAAATGGGCTGGCAAGACCTTTGGTCAATGGAAGAGAGTAAGATCAGTTTCCTTATTAGGTCAACATATGATGTTCTCCCATCACCGCAGAACCTAAACCTCTGGGTAGGAGAGGATCCCTTTTGTCCTTTGTGTTCATCACCTGCCACATTAAGGCACATTTTGACAGTCTGTAAGGTGGCTCTTGGCCAAGGTCTAGAGATGCGCGGATGGGCTATTATTTCATCCGCATCCGTCCGCCATCCATCCGCACCAACGTTTTTGACCAATTTTCCCGCCCGCCATCCGCTGATACAAGGGGCTGCTGATGACAGCCGCGAGACTAGAAACCACCCGCCACCCGCCTGAATTTAATTAAAATATTTTTTTTCGTCACGTCATCCGCCCGATCCGCGGTTTATCCGCGGAGTCCGCGGCTATAACCGCCAACCGCGCATCTCTACCAAGGTCGGTTTACTTGGCGCCATGATCAAGTATTGCGATGTTTGGCTTTAGCATTGGACGGCAAGCGTAGTATGACCAATAAGTTGCCGCCTGTTCTAGCAAAACATTACACGCAGAAGACAATATTCCTCCGCCCAGGCGAGCAACCACCAAGAAAAGGTGCTAACACCAATTCTCGCCCAGGACAACTGGAAGCTGCTAGGGACTGGAAGATGCTGGCTGATCTTGATCAACGGCTTATTTTTTCACCTGAGTTTGCCACCACTAACCTACGACCAGATATTGTTTTGTGGTCTGGATCAGCACGCATTGTTCAACTGATAGAGTTAACAGTGCCATGGGAGGATGCGGTAGATGAGGCATGTGAGAGGAAGAAACTGTGGTATGCTCATCTGGCCACTGAAGCAGAACAGTGAGGATGGAGAGTTTATCGAGTGGAAGTGGGTTGTCGAGGTTTTGTGGCACACTCTACAACCTGGTTCCTCAGAGACGTCGGATTCAGTGGCCAAGAGTTGCGTCGCACAGTAAAGAACTTATCTGAAGCAGCAGAAAGGAGCAGCAACTGGCTGTGGTTGAGACGGAAAGTTTCTAGCTGGCTGTGTCCAGGCCGCCATGCTAAGGTTTCGTAGAATTCTTGAAAACTTGAAGAGTCTGTTGGTTTATTTGTATAGGTTGTATAGTATTTACAGTCATAACGTTCCTGTGTATATTGCGTAAATGACGGGTGGTTGGGCAGATATTATGTTTTGCGATAGGTGGTATGCCATACGGAACCGTTGCCACTGAAACTGCATATTAACGCACCAGTGGGCTCGACAACTTTAGTCAAACGGGTTGGTGCGTATGGTTGGGTTGCGGAGAGATTGTGAGATTGTGGTTAGGTCTCAGCAGCAGGAGGGATGTAGAGGTCAGTAAGCTGGGCTCAGTTGAGTGGGGGAAGGAGGGGGGTGACTCTGGGATGCCAGAGTCACTGTCGAGCCCTCTTGAGGTGTCGTAGGCTAGTCGACGAAACACTGAGGACGGAAGGTGCCCACTTGAAGACCCTAGAAATGTCCCCTACTTGGCTCAATCCAGACGGTTGTCGCGCTGGTCCACTAGGGAGACCACACTGTAGTTGCAGCCGTCGTGTGTGCTGACGAGCCAAGTACACTGCAGTCGTTAACGCCGGACAGAAGGGGAGTCACACCACCATATGGAAAGAAGCGTAAATGGGTGAAGCATAGTTTACTGTAAAGCTACGTCTTAGTGTTGCTTATCTTGGCGAAAGCCGAGTACAAATCAGCATGAAGTTTTAACATCTACTCTCGTGTAACGGAAATCATTCCAGTTCACAGGCATCTCCACATTCCTCTTCAATGCTTGTATCAGAATCCATTTAAAAATCACTGTTCCCATTTTGGACCACATCAATGACGTCATACACTTTGTAGAATCAGATAATTCAGTCTTTTCTGGCTACTTACACATTTTAAAGAATTCACACATTCCACAGAATTCACACAATACTGTCTGGCTAGCTTGTGCCCTCTACTTATCCCACCAATAGCACTTATACCCTCCACATTCCAGAAACATTATCACCTCTCCCACATGCAGCAAGCAGATATTTGGGCAAACAACAAAAGCCCAGTAAAGAAAACACAACCAGTTAAGTATATTTTTTATAAATGATAAGATACTTTATTGCTGATCAAATATTGCTGCACAAATACTTTCAAATTCTCAAAGAAATAATGTATTCCTTAATTCAACTTGAACTTATCATTTAATAATAATTAAATTTGGATTTAAACTCAAAATTATAAAGAAGACATTTAAAGTATGTGCATGATCAAAAACATTATGTATCTTTTAGTATTTATTTCACATGGAACAGATGAAGGTGAGTAAATTAAGACACCACTTTCATCTTTGGGTGAACTATCCCTTTAAGATTGACCTCTGAAACACTGCCCTCCATGATTAAAACTCTCAGTTGAATATGATGAAACGTTTCTCCGACGAAAGCACTAAACAGGACTTCGAGGACGTCACGCAGATGTCTAAGAAAAATGATCCCAATTCATAACGGCATCAACTTCTCATGCTCATTCCTCTTGTGAGTGTGAGGCTCAAATTGAAGAGCAGCTATATAAAGACATTCATTCACCTTCAATCTGAGTCCTTCATGCAGTCAGCTCTCCGCTTTCCACTGCTGGTATCTATCACCTCTGACAGACTCAAACTGTTTTCTTCCTTTGAAAGACACCTCATGCTCTGCTATCCAACAAACCTGGATCACAAAAGGTCATTGCAAGGTCAAGTGCGCTATAAGGTTTTGAATACACATAACGGACATATTTTCCTTTTATAATCATATTAATATTCATTAAAAGTATAATATGCTTCAATGTTACAGTAAAATAGTTTATACCTTGCTACATGTACAGTAGCAGTCCTTGATCATTCATCTCAACCCTTTATCTCCTTGTGCATGCAGTTGGTAAATCTTCTCACATATCATCATTAAACTTTTAGTTAAAATTTGTTTTATAAATTCACGTTCGCAAAATGTCAAAGCAGTATTTGTGGACAAATAGTAATGACATAGTTTACCCGCTATTAGCTTTAATTCACTTGACCTTATACAAAACTGTTTATGCACATGGTGTTAGACACCTCTTATCAATGAAATATGTTGTGACAAGTTTTTATTTTATAATTCTGCAGAGGCCCTCTGTTTAAAACATTGCAGTGCATTTTGCTCATTTACACAAATTATTATTGTGAGAGCAAAAGGGAACAACAGCAAACTATACTATGCAGTTCAGACGTTTGGGTCAGTAAGATAAATACAAAAATTAATTCCTTCTTAGATACAGTAATTCATTAAATTTATCAAAAAAAGTTTAATTTATTTTACAAAAGACTTTATTTTCAAATAAATGTTCTTGAACTCTCTGTTCACTAAAGAATCCTGAAAAATGGTATCATGGTTTCCACCAAAAAATTAAGCAGCCATTTTATTTAGTATTTAGGACATTACTAAATAACAAAAAAATAACATGCATTTTGTATGATCCCTATTATTTTGTTAAAATAACTATCATTTTGCAGATTCTCCAAGGAGTATGTAAACTTTTGACCATGACTGTATATAAACGTTTCTTGAGCACCAAATCGGCATATTAGAATGATTTATGAAGGATCGTGTGACACTGAAGACACTGAAGTCAGCTTTGCCGTCACATGAATAAATTGCATTTTAAAATATATTAAAATAATAAAAAACCGTAATTTTAAATTATATATTATAATAATATTTCACAATATCAATGTTTTTACTGCATGTTTGATCAAATAGGCAGCCTTGGTGAGCATAAGAGACAAAACATAAAAACATCTTACCGACCCCAAACTTTTGAAACACTGTGTATAATGTGAATAGTTCAGTTGATGTGTCTGGCTTCTCATCCAACTTCATAAAACCATCTGTGTGACCATGAGAAACTGCAAGACAGTTTGGCATGCAGATGGTAAGGACTTCGGCATTCCTAAAACAAGCAACTAACTTAAAGGGGTCATCGTATGCCCATTTTCCACAAGTTGGTGTGATTATTTAGGGTCTTCATGTAAAGTTTGCAACCTACTTTGGTTAAAATTCCTCAATGGTTGTGTAAAACAATACATCTTTTAACTCCTCAAAAACAGCTCTGTTCACAGCGACCTGTTTCGGTGCATTTCTCTTTAAAATGATAATGAGTAACTGTTCACCCCACCCCTCTCTTCCTTGGGGGGTGTCACACAAGACTCATAAAGTGCTGCTTTGGCTGACAGTATACAAATGGCTGGGGGAGGAAATATACTAATACGGGACAGTCCGTCAGTGGTCGTGGGCAGACCATGAGCAATATGACATCATATTGCTCAGAAAATCCAAACGGCTTTGATTATTGAGAGTGTTTAGACTTTTTGAGGATTCAAAAAAAAGGAGTGAATGGATTTTCCATTGTATGGAGGTTGTGTCCACACCCTGTAAAGACACATTTACAGTACATGCAAACACCATATAAAAGTGAATTTTGCATCCGCTGACCCCAGTAAATATTAGGAATATTAATATCATTCTTATCTCATATCTTCTTTGGAAATTAAATGGTGTAACTTTAAGAGGAATCCAAACTGAATGATAAGATCTTTCAAGATTCTATCAGCAGCAATCTGGCCATTTCTTGAAGGGCCATACACCCGTCAGGTGTCTTAACTCATCTGTCAAAAACCTTGATATGTTAGATCTTACCACGGTGGAGTACTGATAAGCACCAATATGCTTGATATTCATTTCTTATTGGGTAACAAATGAATATAGTAAATTAACTAAAACTATTGATTGATCTAATTGGGGTATCTCTCAAGTTCTTAAACACATTTTGTGAAATTTAGTAATTTTGTGAATTTTTTTGTGATATGTTAGTAAAATGTACTCCAGAATAGTTTTCTTAATTAGCATCTTAAGTATTCTTGCGTTTTCCAATAAAAAATATCGAATTACTTTAAATTGTCTGAAAAAAAAAATACATTTGACATTAAAGGGGTCCTATTATGTTTTTTTTTTTTAAGTTTTCAACTTTCTTTAGTGTGTAATGTTGCTTTTTGAGAATGAAAAAAGCCTGCAAAGCTACAAAGCACTAAATACAAGGAGTTATTCTCTATATCAGTAAGCACTGTTTCTGAACGCCTTGAAATGCCTCGATTGTAATTTTGCGGTTTTTTCCAGGAACGTACATGTCACAAGATCCCACATTTAAATAATTCCTGCCCAAAGCATAAAAAGGGGGAAGGCCTGGTTGGGTTGCATTAGTAGTATGTTAAAACTTGTGGTTATGGCAAGGGGTGTGACATTTCTGAAAGACGCTCAAAGTGGTTGACCAATCACAGCACACTGTCAACCAATTGCACATTGCACTTTTCGGAAGGAGGGGCTTCATAGAGACCAGAACTAAAAAGTGTTACTAACAGACTGGGAAGAGAGGTGCTGCAATAATGTAAAATATGTGAAAAATAATGTGTTTTTTAAACATTTAAGCATGACAACATTCTAGTTGAGAACAAAATACTATTTCAAGACTCTGAAAAAGGACATAGTAGGTCTTCTTTAAGGATTATTTTTGGAGAATATATCTTTTGTATGTATCTTTAAAAGGATAGTTCACCCCAAATTGAAAATTCTTACATCATTTGCTCACCCTTGTGTCATTCCAAACCTGTTTAACTTTATTTCTTAATAAAAAACAAACCAAAAAGTTATGTGATGACAAAAATAAACTACATTTAAATATTCACAATTAAGAAGAAACAAATGCATGTTATATGCTACTGACAATTTTGCATATCAAGAAAGTTTACAGTATCTAAGTTGTAAGACAAACAGTCAAAATGTTTCTGGTCACAGGTTACTTGTCTTTGTTGATCCACAATAATCAATAGTTGGCATATAATTCTTCAGCATATCTGAAGTGTCAACTGAAAGTGGAGAAAATCTGACTTATGACCTTGAATGCTGCCTGAATCATAATCATACACTGTTTGTAAAAAAAATTTCTCTTTCCATTCTGTCACCTGATGGAATTTTGGTTCCTTCCCATTGTCGCCTTTGGCTTTTGGCTTGCTTAGTTGGGGACACTTAATATTCAACAATATTATTGATCTGCCTGCATTGACACCATTATATGAGAACAGGAAAAAAACTTTTTTACAACAAAAATGAACCATCACTGAACTTATTTAAACTGGACTATGACATTATTTTCTTCTAGATCTGCTGTACAGCCAAAACAAACTTTTCTGCATTTCTTTTCCTGTTATCACTGTAAAGCTGCTTTGAAACAATTTGTCTGTAAAACTAAATATATAAATAACGGTGACTTGACTTGACTTGACTTGAAAGGTACATAAAGTCACACTTTTAAAGGGAACCTGTACACATACCTCATTACTAGTGCTGTATGTGTTTGGTTAATGACGTAACTTCATGACACCTGATTTGTGAAGAAGATAAAGCTGTAGACTTAATCCAGGAGAGCACGTTTGATCAGGGAAAACTGAGCCCACAGTCTAATAAAGCCCTGACATATTGTGATCTTTCTGGCTTATCATCGCGCCTTGCATCATCTACCTTACGTTTCTTTGGGGAGCAGTGGTGACCTAATGTTTAGAGAGTCAGACTTGGTTCGATTCAGGCAGGAAAAATGTAGTGTGAATGAACAGCGCTCTCTTCCACCCTCAATACCCACGACAATACCCAGCAAGGCACCTAACCCCAAATCGCTCCCTGGGCTCCACAGAAATTTCTCTGGGTGTGTGTGTCCACAGTTTGTAGTGTGTGTGTGTCTTCACTATTCACTGGTTAAATCCAGAGGACAAATTCTGAGTATGGGTTACCATACTTGGCCTTCACGTCATGTAACTTTACTGCTTGGTTAAAGTAATATTACAAAAAAAATTTTTTTCAGTAAAATATCATAAAGATCCATAAAACGTCTCAGGTTATGACTTTAACCATAGTTCCCTGAGAAGGGAACAAGACACTGAGTCGATGACGCTTTGGGAATGCCTCTGCATGATTGCGTCTGAAGGACGTGTGTCAACTAGTCGAATAGCGAAACAGAACATCTCGGGCAGGTGATGTCACGACCAGGAAAATATAAAACCACATCCGGAATGACCAGCTTTAGCTTTATAGGAGAACTCTGGGCAATTTTTAAGTTAATCTTGATTGTTATTACCTTTGTGAGTACTGTCTATAGAAAAAAACAAACGAACCGGATTGGTGATTGCAACACAGAGCTGTTACAGCTAATGCCCAGAACTCCAACTCAGCTAAAACGACAGTTAACGGGGCATATACATAAAGAGTGTCTTTGTGCCTCTTAAAAGACACAAAATGCAATTAAAATGTCTGTCCAACATGAGCAGGGCCCTTACATGTGAACTTAGCAACTTAGCCATTGTTTAAATTCACCTAAATAGTGTTTTAGACGGCTAGCTGTAGTCTCGCGCTGAAGTCCCCTGAGAACTCAGTTGTAGCCGGAAAAAGGTAAATAGAAAGGCAGAAGAAATGGTTCGTGTTTGTGCCGTTCCGAATTGTGGCAACAGTATGCGAAAATACAAGAACTGAAATTTTCATCGTCTTCCTTTCCATGACCTCGAGATTCTGTAGTTGTGGCTAGTTGTACTTCAACTTGATGTGCAAACTCCCATATAAGTACTACGCGCTAAAGATTACCGCATATGCAGCGAACACTTTGACAAGGATGACTACACAGACACAACACAGCGGGACAAGTTGAAGCACCGGTTGAAGAAAAAAGCCATTAAGTGGAAGAAGACGGGTGCAACCACTGTGGAGGTAATGTAAACTGTATTTATCCTTCCATTTGGGCACACACGGCTTGAGGAGAGATATTTACCTTTTTCCGGTTACAACTGAGTTCCCACGGGACTTCAGCGCGAGACTACAGCTAGCCGTCTAGAACACTATTTAGGTGAATTTAAACAATGGCTAAGTTGCTAAATGCATCTTGTTCACATGTTAGGGCCCTGTTCATGTTGGACAGACATTTTAATTGCATTTTGTGTCTGTTAAGAGGCACTAAGACACTCTTTATGTATGCCCTGTTAACTGCTGTTTCAGCTGAGTTGGAGCTCTGGGTATTAGCAGTAACCGCTCCGAGTTGCAATCACCAATCCGGTTCGTTTTTATTTTTATATACAGTACTCACAAAGGTATAACGATCAAGATTAACTTAAAAATTGCCCGGAGTTCTCCTTTAATTAGCCGAAGCAAGTCGATCACAGGGGTGAAGGAAGTATGGCAGACACAGCGTCTCATTCCCTTGTCAGGGAACTGCAAATATTATGATGCATTTTAACGTGTTACATTGTTTATGAAAAGATAGATCGCAGTGCCGTAGATCATATGTATTTGCATTTCATATTACTTTTTTCATTCAATTTGTTAACATTTCAAAGATTCCTCCTTGCTTGTTCACATTCCAATCAAGTAAAATTCCATCCAACGAGACTTCAATTTTCGCTTCTGCTTGCATGTACATGCACACGCACACAAATACACAGACAGAAATAAACACATTCCCCTATAGAAAGCTTTCCTAAAGCTGCTCTCTGCCTGTGTTTTGCAGGAAGTGTTGCAGTCAGCAAATAAATCACCAACTCAATGCACAGCTATATGTCTCGGTGGAGCTGGTCATCTCACCACACACACACAAACACTTACACAAACTCTGGTCAGAGGTAAGAAGAGTTCTAGATACTCAACCCTGAATTAAACTCAATAACACAGTGAACTCATGCTAGTTCATTGTGGCAGATTAGATCTCATGTTCTATGTGTCACGTTCAATTCTCAAACAAATAAAATTTAAGACTATGATAAAGTCATGCGTGCAGATTAAAGCTTTGAATTGCCTTTGAACAAGTAACATATAAATCAATATATTTAATCCATATGACACAAGCAAGAATGCTGTTATTCAGAATATAAGCACAGCTGTGATCATATTTTAATTTTAGTTTTGAGTAACTTACATTTTAGATACAATTTGGCTAGTTTGACTGGTTTTGCCCCATTAAAGAAAATAGTTCAAAAAAAAAAAAAAGCCACAGAAGAATGAACCGTATAGCATGTCTCCAAGCTACAGGTATTCGTGAATGAATCAGTGTTTTTGTATGAATCATTTAAGTGAATGATTCAATGTCTCAATCACAAAAAAACAAACAAAGAAAACAAACTAACACTTGGACTACATCCGAATATGGATACTGCCCTACTATTTAGTGGGCATAAAACAGTATGTGAAAAGGTTAGTATGTCTAAATTCACAGTAGTCTATTCATAGAACGATAGGCAAAAAAGTACCCAGATGACTTCTGTGTGGACAAAGTGTGGACAATTTAGTAACAATCCAGTCACATGACAATAATAACATGACTAATGTAATATGTTGAAATTTCATTCATACTACACACTTTCATATGATAGAGAACACTATTTTAATTTTCCGCAAAACAATAAATTATGGAAAAAAGTACCTACTCATATATGTGAGTATATGATTTCAGATGCAGCCTTGTTTTGCTCCTGAATGAATCAGTGGTTTTGAAAAAATTTATTGAATGAATGATTTAGTGACTCAGTAATGAAGACAGTTGCCACCTACTGGCATTACTAAAAAATCACCACCACTAATTGTGTCTTGTCCTTTTTAGTTTCTTGCTCCATGTTTGTAATTTAAATAATATGCTTGATGTTTTTATCAAGACATTTTCTTTGTGCAGAATATGTAATAATGTGCCTTTCCAAACATTAATACTACATTTTTTGCAAATTTGTTTTTATTCTCTAATGTTAAACTCTTAAGTGTACACACTACCGCTGTTCAGTGCTTTTACTAGGTCTCCATAAGCTGCTGATGTTCTCTGCAGGAAACCTTCACAGTCTATGACTATAATAAACAGACCCCACCAGCTAAGACAAAATATGTCCTTAATCTGAGATCACAATGATGTGTTTTTACGTATGGGATTCTCTGTGGTTTGGTAACTACTCACTTACTGACACACACATTTTATTGATGGCTGTCTGGTGAAGAGCAATAGGTCAGAACAGTCATGCATTTAAACTGAAGTCATTAATCTACTTGTTTGATGGAGAGGAAAGCTGGACAGTTTGTCATCAGAGCCTTCTGATGAATGCTAAGTCTACACAGAAGACAGAAGCAGCCGCATATAAATTAGTTTTGCATTCATGAACCTTCATAAAGCACCTGTTATTCTTTATTTTAGCATCAGGTTTAAACAATTGCATTCTGATAGGATAATGTGTTAGCCTGTTGATTTCTGGAGTCAATAACAACAGAAACGAATACACGACATTATTTATTACTGCACAATGCTATTTCAGATAATAAGACACCACTGGATAATAAGACACCACTGGATTGAAGCTCTCTGGAATGAAGACTAGATGAATATTTAATATCACAGGTGTGTGTTCGACACACTCCGACCCCATTGTGTATCAGCTGACACCTCAAAGGCTGTTTTGTATTCAAATGAAAATATCCTGTTGGTCTTATACTGTACATCTGCTGACACAGAATAGCTGTTTGTTGTTTGGCACGGAGGTAATCTACTGGCCACAAACAAATCCAGTCCTTTCAGGTTCACATAATCAGAGGCTATTCACATTTTTTTCCACTTTGAAAGCATTTTGTCCACTTTGGTTATAAAAGTTGAGAGTTGCTTTTCCACTATTTCTGTGACAAATTGCGAAATGCTGCCCGTACTCCAAGCCATGTGCATCCATATGATAACAGACACTTTTAAAAAACATTGTATTTCATCCCCAGACTGAGGTTTTGAAGTCTATGCGCATCTCCTACACCCCTACACCCCATTACAACCCACACACACACACACTTTTTTAATTGAATTTCATTGCCTGGACAAAGGAGCATCTTGTCAGCACTCCTAATTATGTGGATTTTTAAGGAGGAGATTTCATGCTCTGGAGATGGCGCATTTTATTTGTCACTGTATGCAGTTTATTCATGCACGATGTATGATACATTTTTGAGCACTTTCTTCTTTCGTCTCATTTCCAGTATGTTTGTTCACATTCTGAATATTTAGTGTCATAAGTGTAAAATGAAAAGCAGTACTGCACTTTTGATAGCTGATGTTCTACAGCACCGCTCTGTACATTTGTGATTAATTAAAATAGTGATTAAAGTGTGAACTGAAACCCAGAGGGATAATTTTTTTTCAGGCTATATATTGTCACCCATATCTAAATCACCAGGAAGGGTATACCACCATTTAATCTTTCTGATCCCAAATGGAAACTTGTCTAGCAACCTCCCAAAGCCTTTGGACCTAGCTTTTGTAGAACATATTTAATTACATGCTTATGTGAAGAGAGATTTGGCCTTTTTTTATAATTTTAGACTTCAGAAAAAAATGATCATGGTGGTAAAGCATATCGACTACGGCCCTGTCCCAAATGGCGCACTTCATGTGGACTTTCGGTCTTGTCGACTTAAATTGCGCGTGCTCTCTGACCCTACGAGTTTGTAGGCCGTCACATTTTAACGCTCTGAAGTGTGCTCTTTGTACCCTTGAAGCGGTCTTCCGCAAAGACCGCAGGCTCCACACACTTTAACTACCCAGGAATCCTTGCGAAAGGCCAATCAGACAACGGATGGGAGGATATTTCACTTGCGTACAATTGTTAACAAGGCTGAGAAGAAAATATTTAAATGTAAGTAGCTTATCATTAAGTTTTTTTATGATCCAGGTGTATTATGTAAAAAAGGTGTAAATATGATCCAGCATATTTCCCAGAACCTGCAGCTCCTGTCCATAACAACAACCAGACCCTCTTCCTATTTCCGGCGTGATGATCGAGTCTGTCCCCAAAATACCTCTCAATGCGCCCTCGTGGACTCGCGCCAAGGGCCCTATAGGTCGGCACTACATGACATCACCAAAGTGTGGACTCTGAGGAAGTCCACAAGTCTGGAGTGTGCCATTTGGGACAGGGCCTACCAATAGGCCTATTTCACAAAATGGAGACCGAGACCGGAAGTAGGGTCGCACCACCACCCGCTACGATCGCCATTCATTCACAAAATAGACTGTGAACAGCTTGTTTTCTCTCAGTCATTAATTTATCTGCCAAAAGTAAGAATAGCAGTGTTGTCCGTTTAGTTGATCGTTTTCAGTGAGCTATGAAAAGATCGAAATTGAACAAAGGTTACAAATTCTTGATGTTTGCTTACATAAAAAAAAAAGTTCCATTAATTTAAATGGCATGACACTTGATGACTAAGCTCACACTTACTATGGCTAAACAAAATAAATAAATACATTTAAATGATGTCTGATTGAAGGCTATGTGTGAAATCTAGTGGCTTTTGTTGAAAATTCATGTTATGAAGTGTTAGTTGTCCAGGAGATTGCAGCAATCTTCCACTAGATTATTGGTAATTTTTCATGTTACCACAATGAATGAAACTAAGAATTGTACATATTTACAGTGAATTTGACCTAACGTTGCTAGTAGGTCTAATAATGAAATTAAGGCAAATAATAAAAAAATGGTTAGACTAAAACCATTAAGGAAGTGAGTGATATTATATGTTTTAAAAAATCATAATGTTACAAAATCACATTATACTTGCAAGGATCCACTGGAGGCAAGTTGTACATATAACCCAAGTGCAGTTTAATTATATACAAACAAGATCAAACATCAAACAAAAACATGACGTGGCATGAAATTCAAGACTTAAACGTGAACATGAACATGAACATCCAAACAGTGGTTACAGGTAACAAAACTTGAAAAAGACACATGGCAAACATGAGGGCTTAAATACACAGACTAATGACAAGATAAGGGACACCTGTAAACAATGAACAGAGGATTAACCAATGACAAGACACATGGCAGGATCACATGACAAACAGGGAATCACCTGACAGACATGTAACATGACATGAACAAACCAAAACGTGACGGAGACAAGACCAAAATCGCCTGCGGTGTAAGATATCTACGACCGGACTCTTGTACACAGATGTCGTCCTCCGTGTAGTGCTTAGCACACAAAAAGTGCCCCTCTTCTCTTCGTATACCCCAAATCCAACGCTGTGAAATGATAAATAGGGTTTTTTCTTTTTTGAGACATAAAAAGGTACGCCGACTGACCGCTTTTAGTCTCCGCATTTGTTCTCCGACTGCTACTGCTAGCGCTCTCTCTGGAAAAGAGTTTACCCTACTTCCGTTCTCGGCGGCCATTTTAGTGAAATAGGCCTATTATCGTGCGATAATTATCTATTAACTATTACATTCCATGTGCATAATTGAATCATATAGATATTGTATACATAATACAAAACAATTTAACATTACTGATTGATTTATACGAATAAAACAACAATGGAATTTTGTTTTCTTAAGGTAAATTTCATAGGCAAAATTTTGCTGACAAAATCAGTAATTTCAATAGAAATATACAAGCGTGAGTTTCGCCTGAGGGCGTAAAGGTTCCCGGAACAAATTTCTTAAAAAAATGCATAAAATATTGTTTAATAGAATGTACCTCGAATTAGGTAAATTTTCCTTACTGTGTTAATTTTTTTTTTAAAGCATAAATAAATCCTAGTAAAGTGATGTCTATGTTTATTTCAAGATACATTGTGTGAAAACTAGTTTTATTATATTACACAATTTTGTCTCTCAAGTGAATGTATCTCATTTTAAATGTTCAGTTATGATGAGATATTTTACAGGAAACAAGAAAATACTTATTAAAATTATTCTTTTTTTTTCACCTGTGAAAGTTCATGTCTAACATTTTAATCATCTGCATTATCTCCTGAAATCACTCAGTTCTCTCATTTAGGCTCTCAACAGCATCTCTGGATTTTGAAAATGATGAGAGACATGGAAATTTTCATTAGCATGATCCTTTATCCTGTCATCTTTTTCATGCTTATTTGATGCTGACCTTTTCAGGTATATTATGGGAAATGATTTGCAAAATCATTAAAGCAAGTGCTTTATTTAACATTTATAGTAATCCTCGGTTGAAAGATGGAGAAAAAGACAGTAGCAAGTAAAAGAAAAAGGCTTGTTCTTTGTAATAGCCCGTCTTCTCTGGCTTTTCTTTGAAAAGAGAAGCTGTCTTAAAACATTCTCTTCAGAGTGAATTAACTTGCTTTAGGGTGATGGACTTTACTTTTATTCAGTGGCATTTGAGAAGAACTTTGAGCTGCCTTTATTTAAGATTTTCTTTTTAACTAGAGGCGATCTTCACGGTCCTTCTCTTTTTTCATCTACTCTGCGGTTTGAAAATGCCTACAGAGTGAAAATTGCAAAGTTAAAAAGTAATGTAAACTAAAATAAAAGTACAAATAAAAATGAGGCCAGTTGACTTCAGGATTACATCATTAATTGTGATTATGGCACTTAGGGTCATTAAATAAGTATATAGTCAAAAAAGTGCCTGGTTTCCTGAGGTTTCTAGTTATGCATGCAGGTTTCTGATTGTGTAATTGTTAAGAAAGTTTAATAAAAAACAACAACCTGTAATTGACTTTGCCATCAGCGAAATCAATAAGAGGCGGTGAGAGAGGATTACCACTTAAACATGCATGAAAGAAGGTAGTGAGTGGAAAGACCACAGCAATTTATCAGCAATTAATGACCGGGATGAAAAAGACTCTCCTCTCTTGACTAGAGCAGAAAACATTCAGCCTGCGGCTATCCATTCTCATTAGTGCAGGCAGACACTTCTGCACCTCCATTATCGTTTCTCACATATCACATGACTGTAGCATGTAGAACAAGAGCATATTAGAAATCAAACTGTATACTTTCTGATCAATACTTCAGTGACTAGCAATGAAAATGTGGTGGTGGCTTTAAAAATGCAAATAAATAAATAAATAAATTGGATTCACCAGAATATTTCCACTTAAAAAAAAATAAAAATCTAATACGTGCTGTGACTGACTGCTGGTCCCGCTTCCCAGCCCGTCTCGCTGGCTCATCTGTACCATCAGACTCGGCTATGCGATTCAGTTCGCCTGGCGCCCTCCCAAATTCTTTTGGGCAGAGATTGATGTCCTACATGAAGGGTTCTACAGTCCCTACTTCATTGTACCCGAGAAAGGCGGTGAGTTACAGCCGATCTTGAACCTGTGAACCTTGAATCAGGCCCTCCACAAGCTTCCGTTCAAGATGCTCACACATAAACGCATTTTCGAATGCATCCTTCCCCAAGACTGGTTTGCACCGATCGACCTGAAGGACACGTTCTTTCATGTCTCGATTCTTTCTCGACACAGATCGTTCCTGCGGTTTGCGTTCGAGGGACGGGTATATCAGTACAAAGTCCTGCCCTTCGGGCTGTCCCTGTCACCCCACGTCTTCACGAAAGTCGCAAACCTTCAGCCCGTGGTTGGACCCTTCGTTTCTACGCGCAGGTGTTCCCCTAGAACAAGTGTCCAGGCATACTGTGGTCTTCATGGATGCCTCTGCCACTGTCTGGGGGGCCACGTACAACGGACATGCAGTTTCAGGTATGTGGACGGGGCCACATAAATTGCCTCGAGTTGCTCACAGTACGCCTTGCGCTGGGCCGCTACATGTCAAGCTCGTACTGGTCTGTACGGACAACATAGCGACCGTTGCGTACACCAACTGCCAAGGTGGTCTACTCTCCCACCGCATGTCGCAACTCAACCGCCATCTCCTCCTATGGAGTTAGAAGTATCTGAGGTCGCTTCATGCCATTCACATCCCAGACGTGCTCAATTGTGCAGCCGACGAGCTCTCACGACAGCCTACTCTTCCGGGAGAGTGACATCTCCATCCCCAGGCGGTCCAGCTGATATGGGACTTCTTTGTAGCCACACAGATAGATCTGTTTGCCTCTCTGGACTCGATCTATTGCCAGTTGTTTTACTCCCTGACAGAGGGGACCCTCGGCACAGATGCACTAGCACACAGCTGGCTCCGGGGCCTGCGCAAGTATGCGTCACCCCCAGTGAGTCTTCTCGCACAGACACTGTGCAAAGGACCTGGTTCCCAGAACTCATGCTCCTCGCGACAGCACCTCCTTGGTCCATTCCTCTGAGGAAGGAGGCACTCTATGGCACCCGCATCCAGACCTCTGGAAACTCCATGTGTGGTCCCTGGACGGGACTCGGAGGTTCTAGGTGACCTACCCCAAGCAGTGGTAGACACCATCACTTCTGCTAGAGCCCCCTCAATTACCCCTTTTCCACCAAAGCATTTTGAGAGCCGGTTCGGAGCCGGTGCCAGCGCGCAAACAAGTTCTTTGTGTTTCGACAGCCAAAGAACCGGTTCTCGGCAAGGAAAACTGGTTCCAAAGCGGCACCAACTCTTTGCTGGACTAGAACCGTTATTTTACCACGTCATGCTTACGTTGGGGGCTGAGGGCGGGTTTAGATGTGTTCTAAACATCATTTCTGACCATAGTATAGGATCGCAAAGCCAGAAGAAACATTTGAAGAAACACGATGTAGTCCGCCATTGTAATTGTTATGCTTGAAGTTGGCGGAAGCGTTTCTAGTTTTTTTTTTATTGAAAACATTATGTAAGCAAAGAAGAAAACAGTCACAATATAGAACAAATAAATGGAAAGAAAAAAAGACACAAGACAGGGGTACATAACTAATCAGAAAATATTACATATCAAAGGAAAAGGTTAAAAGACTTACATATTTCAATTGTTTTTAAAGTCTTTTTGGTTCACGAGTTAGAGATAATCCCAATGTAATGTTACAGGTTTGCAAGTGCTTCTAGCTAAGATGTATGGCGACGTACACAGTGACGTAACGACGTCGTTCGCTGGGTGCTCTAGTCAGTGGAAAAACAAACAGGTTCTGAGAAGGTTCGCAAGTTGAACCAACTCCGAACCAACTTTGAACCAGCACCAGTTCCGAACCAGTTCTTTTTTGGTGGAAAAGGGGTAAGAGAGGCGCCTCTATGCTCTGAAGTGGAACCTGTTCATTAAATGGTGTTCTTCCCACCGGGAAGAACCCTGAAGGTGTCTGATCTTGTTTCGTGCTTTCTTTCCTGCAAGATGGGTTGGAGCGAAGGCTGTCTCCCTCCACCCTCAAAGTGTATGTTGCCACTATCGCCGCACATCACAATGTAGTTGAAGGTAAGTTGTTGGGAAAGCATGACCTGATCCTCAGGTTCCTGAGGGGAGCGAGGAGATTGAATCTGCCTTGCCCCCCCTCTATACCCTCTTGGGACCTGTCTCTGAACCACTGCAGTCAGCTGAGTTAAAGATCATGTCACTATAGACAGTGCTCCTGACTGCTCTGGCTTCCATCAAGAGGGTAGGGGACCTGAAAGCATTTTCGGTCGACGATTCGTGCCTTGAATTCATGCCGTCCAACACTCATGTTGTCCTGAGACCCCAGCTCGGATACATGCCCAAGGTGCTCCTGGCTATACGTGGTCATGCAGTATACGTACTATCACTCCCTTCAGGGACCAGGTAGTGAACCTGCAAGCGCTGTCTTTGGAGGAGGCAGGCTCAGCCCTGGCTTTTCTCTGTCCCGTCCACCCCTTGCGGTTGTACATGGACAGAACGCAAAGCTTTATGGACTTCAGATCAGCTCTTTGTCTGTTACGCAGCCATCAGAAGGGAAAGGCTGACTCCAAGCAGAGGAAAACCCACTGGTTAGTGGATGCCATCGCCTTGACTTACAAAGCCCAACGCATTCCTTGCCCATTCGGGTTGCGAGCACACTCAACTAGAAGTGTTGCTTCCTCCTGGACACTGGCTCAAGAGGCCTCACTGACAGACATATGTAGAGTTGCGGGCTGGGTGACACTTAACTTGTTCACTAGATTCCATAGCCTCCATTTAGAGCTGGTATCTTCCTGTATACTCGCCCCCAGTGGCCAGTAGCGGGACCCATTCTTTGTGTCTGCTTGCAACACCACTCTCGCCTCCATGGGCCTGGATACGTGCGTCTATTTGCTCCAGTAGTGTTCCCCAGAAATGGCTAACCCTCTGAGTTCCTCCGTCACCCCTGCGGCCGTCATACGTTGTGGAGCGTCTGACGCCAGGCCTTCACTCGTTTGCATTGTGGAACCTGTGTTAGGCTGGGTTTCCATATGTAGCAGTCCCTGCAGCGACCCCATAGGTTTATTCCTCCACGATCAGCTCCTCTGCAGACGAACCAGTGTCTTTCCTTCAACAGAGCCCGCTCTGTCGTCTCTGCTGGTGTTCTTTCCCTCCTATAACTAGGCTGGAACCACCCCAGAGATGGCCATAAGTTGTACTACCCTGCTTTGCTAGTCCATATCTGTAACCGTCACAGTGCCTCCCTCCAGGGTAGAATGTGGCTTCCGCAGCGTTCCCTTCCCCTAGGGCACGCTTTCCCAGAGTTATCCAAAAAGTCACACTGAGTGGGTCTTGCGGAACAGCAGTGACTGACCTTCTCTGCTTAGAGCTCCTACTTTCTGTCCAACACTGCAGTCAGGCCAGGAGGCTCAAGCGGAGCGCTGGAAGGGCCAGCAGCCGTGGCGTTTTGGTAGATATCCCCATTCATCAGAATTACTTCTGACTTTCATAGTAGTGAGCTGACGAAGGGGAACATCTCGGTTACGAATGGTAACCATCATTCCATGAGGAGGGAACGGAGACGTAAGTCCCTTAGCCACAGTTGCTGAGCTTCCGCTGTACGGCCGAGTTACAAGTCCGGCTCCTCAGCGGAAAAACAAGGATGCGACGCAAGGATGCTGTGATGCACAGCAGCTGGTGCAATTATTGCATACCAATGTGCATTGGCACGTTTAGTTTCACTCGAAGTAGATTGGCTCTCGCAAGCAATCCCCATTCGTCAGAATCACTTCTGACTCACGTACTCGTTCCCTCCTCGGGGAACAAGAGTTACCATACGTAACCGAGACGTTTTTTGTTTTTAATTCATTTATGAAGCCACTGTAAACTTTATAGTTTATATTGTTATATTACAATGCTATCATATATTGTCCAGGCAATCAGCTTATTTTATTGTAAATAAAGAAGCCTGACAATGTCATTGCTACAATTATTGTGGTGTTCCATCATTTTTTTCACTGACACACCCGCAACTCATAAACTCAACTCTCGTATTAACGACATTGTGATCAGCGCCGCCGCACCCACCTGACGCCAACCTGAAACCACATCATGTGCTGTGCGTAGGGCACCAAGTGCTGAGGGGGCACCAAAAATAGCCTAATGAAAAATCAATCATATTATAGTCATAATAATTATGAAATATAGAAATATAGAACAGTATATAAATATTATTGGGCACTTTTTAGGGATGTATATAACAAAACAGGCGGAACAAGAGTATTTTATTGCTCTACAAAGCAACAATGGTGCTGCCGCCGCCTCAGTGGGAGTGGGAGTTGGGGGGGCGGTATCATAAAGGAATTATGCTTAGGGCACCAAAATGGCTAGCAGCGGCACTGATTTTGGTGGCGTTCATGTGCATTCAACTCGTATACATGACAACATGACTTCAACGCACCATTATTGTCAGATGCTGAATATTTAAAATAAATAGGCCTGTATGTGTGGAAATCTAATTTTCAAGAACAATCTAAGGCATGCCCATTCATACTGAACTATCACAAAATAAAATAAATAAATAAGTAAACAAACAACCTGAATATTGCTAGAACATTAAGTCTTGTTGTTTGTTTGAAGTATACATCTAGCAAAATTTAATGAAGTGTATACTCCCTGGAAACAAGTCTTATTATTTTATACAGTTTGTCTTCTCAGGACAGTGTATCTTATTTTTCGTGTTGTGATATTTTGACTACAAGACAAAAACAAAGGAGTCATTTGCATTTACAGTTGTTTGTATGAGTACTGTATGTGACAAAATCATGGAAAAGCTGCATTCAAAAATACATTTAACCGCTTTAGTTTGAAGGTGAGACAATCTGGCACCTTTCTATAGCTCAATAAGAGAGAGAGAGAGAGAGAGAGAGAGAGAGAGAGAGAGAGAGAGAGAGAGAGAGAGAGAGAGAGAGAGAGAGAGAGAGAGAGAGAGAGAGAGAGAGAGAGAGAGAGAGAGAGAGAGAGAGAGAGAGAGAGAGAGAGAGAGAGAGAGAGAGAGAGAGAGAGAGAGAGAGAGAGAGAGAGAGAGAGAGAGAGAGAGAGAGAGAGAGAGAGAGAGAGAGAGACTATTCTTAGAATCCATTGTGTACTTGTGTTTGGTTCACCACCTGTGCAGTAATTTGCCAAGAGGCCAACTTCTTCCCGGGAAAGAGGCCAGAATACGGATACACTGGGTAGCAGTCACCAGGTTAGGCCAGAGGAGCTTGTAGTTTGTGAATTCATTCTTAAAAGGCCACTGGAAGGTCGGGCAGGAAAGTGAACTAAGACCTGGAGAAGTGTTAAAGTATTCAAAGCACATGTTGCTTGTCCTGCCTCCAAATAAGCTTTTTTTTACAGCATTGTACAGTGTTCCCAAAAGGTATTTGGACACTGTGGCGACGAGGGCCGTGAGAACGGCGCAAGGCCAGTGGCGTGATTGCCACAGACACCTAAGCTATATTTAAAAATGTATGAATGTCATCGCATTGTATATAAGCAATATCATATGAGCAAGAGTAATGTGTTTTATAATATCAGAATGGCTGAAAAGAAACATCCCTGCTAACAGGGAATGTTCTCAGATTTTTGACTAAAATTCAGGTAAGGTTCTCTTAAAGTTATGAACAAATTTTCTTCCAGAAACATTAACAGAATGTTCGTTCAAAGTTTTATGGCACTGAACAAAATTATCAAAACATTGGCACATCAATGTTATTTTTTAAATCATTAATGGAACATTATTATGTATTTTTTCTTTTTTACTTTAGTCGAATATTTTTAAAAAAGCTATTTAAATTTTTTTCCCAGATGATTGTAATACTTGCAAAATGATAAAATAGAGAAAACATTCCTTTAATATATATAAATAAAATATTTTTTATATAAATAAATAGAAAATCTTTAAAACATTTAAAGCATTTTAAACATTAGCTGGGTTAAAAACAAAGTTACTTTTGTTTGTTTTAATCAATTCAAATGACTAATCAGAATTACATGACGCAACTTTGTTTGCTTCCGTCTAAAATGTGGTCGGGGAAAAAAAGCAAAAGGAGATTTCCCTCCTGCTACCTACAGTATATAACAAATCATTACCAGAGGTAGCCAGCTAATCAGCTTTCAGAATCACCTTAATGCATCATCAAAAGTGCTTGTGATTTAACTTTCAAAGTGAGTCAAAAGATCGATCATATCCAGGTTGCAAATTAATTAATGATCTCAAAACAAGTGAGACTAAATGACAGATCCATATATAATTTGCCACAATGAAGGAGTGGAGTTCCTTTTCAAATAGGTGAGTAGATGTTAGATGGAAATGGGTTTTCCATGTATGAATGTTTATCTGATATATGGCACTGGCACTGCCCTGCTCCGTGATTTGTTTTGTTGATTTGACGGAACCAGTGCTGGTTATCAATTATATTATATATCTAATGTATTGTCAATTATCCAGACTATTTTAAGATATTAAAGGGATACAATCATTTGAGTACCTGATAATTATTAGTACATACATTATATTAAAAACCAAACCTGCTACAATCTTTTATCAGTGTGATATATATTAGTCTCTCTGACAACGTCCACTAATAGCTCCCACTGTAATCACAGCTAAATTCATAATGTTTGCGAGTGTTATGACCACAGTTCAATTTACAAAAAAGGTAATACCAAATAACTTAGCCAGTTACTTTATCTGTTTTTCTCAGCCATGAACATAGTTCAGATTTCACAGCAGACAGCACATAATTGTGGTAGTTGTTCCTTTATAAATTAATCAGAAAAGTGAAGGATTTAATGACTCACTCATAAACACATTCATTTATTGTTCTTGAATGAATTGGAATTTTTGAAGGAGTTGTTTGAATGAATGATTCAATGACTTACTCGTAAAGACAGGCCTGTCCAAATACCCAGACTTGTGGTCTTGGCCACTTGACAAGAACACAACAGAAAGTAAGTGTGTGCAACAGAAAGTAAGTGCATGCAACAAGAAGTGTCTAAGGCTGTCCCAATTCTTAAAAATGCAAAAGCTCAGTGCCCTTAAAGCACACTAAAGCCACGGTAAATGTATCATATCATGCATCAGTCTACTCAAGTACGACATCATTTTACAGTAAACATCTGTACAGTCT
Organism: Siphateles boraxobius; assembly: GCF_051911475.1. NCBI lineage: Eukaryota > Metazoa > Chordata > Actinopteri > Cypriniformes > Leuciscidae > Siphateles > Siphateles boraxobius. The sequence goes on from NW_027509219.1 coordinate 13,679,598, forward strand.
GTTCAAATCTGAAACATATAATAAAAATAAACCTATATATATATAGCACATAACACATAAGAAAATATCTGCTCAATCTGAGCACTGAAACTCACAATACACAAGAATACAACTGCATGCACCAGTAATAGGATCCCTATGCAGAATAAATGAAGCTGCTTTGAAAAATAGCACTGAGCACACTGACATGTGTTTAGCAAGTGCAACGTTGTGTAACACAAAGTCATTTAAAGTGCAGTTTAACAGCAGGGGGGCAAATTAACTGGGATCATGGCTAGAGTCTCAAAGTTTATTATTAAGCCACAGGATGTAATTATGGTCACGCAGACCAGCAGTGATTGGCCTGACACCAGGAATCCATAAAATCTCCAGCCTCTGGAGGTGCTGATGCTGTGCAGGAGCTTGAAGAACAGGCTTACTCTGGTGCCAGGGCATAGATGAGGGATGGTGTCATCTGCTTTGTAACCAGAGACAGCATTTTAAGGCATTATTGTGGTGCAACATTCTAACATAATCATAACTATAATCAAATCCTGTTGCGGCTCCATTGCATAGTGCTATTGGTGTGGTGGGCAGAACTGCTGCCTATTGAGAGCTTTCAAGATAGATTTACTTACTATATAGGGCTTTGAATCGGTGTGAATGATTCATTTTCGCATACGAACTGACAGCGTTCTCAAGTTCAACTCATTTGCTAAGCTCTTTTAAGGACCAGGGATGCGTTTCCCATACTTTGATGTAACTCGCTGCTTAACTACCATAGTATGATGCATTGTTGAAGAAATCAACTATCCTAGCTAGGCAAGACTGTTTCCCGAAACTGTATTGTCGCAAATTTGACGATGAATACACAATACCTGTGTGTATACATTTTGTGTATACAATGTATACATACAAATGTATGAATACATTTTAATGAATCCGTTTGAAATCGAATTAATGCTAGATGTTTTGCTATAAAAGACAGACATGGTATCTGAAGACTAATTCTAATTTTAATTCCAGATTTAATCATAGGCTTGTTTTTACGTACAAGAGCACGTACGCACACTCACACGCACACTCTTAAAACATTAACTGACATAAAATAATATACCATTAAGCTACAAAGTTATAACTTATATTACATTCAGCTGGTATGCTTATAGCTGTAAATAACTTGTAAATATAGTATGTGCAGCTCAACAGCTAAACTAACAAACTATTGGCGACCTGTTAGCTGAAAGGCTATACAATAGCAGTTTTCACATGTTAACAAATAAATATTCAAGTAAAATCACAGAATGTCTACATGACACTTGTGTATCAATATAATTAACTATAAGTTCAAATACAACGTACAAGCGATGCTTTCCCGAGGCACAAACAGAGTGGGAACAGGATAAGGTGACTGTAGCTGCAAGCTGACCGCATGGAATATAACTACTAATGTGTTTCCTGATCAGACTGCATCATGTGATAAAATCAACCAATGAAAGCAATGTAAGAATTATTTATGAACACAATGAATTACTACAAGATGACCACTAGGGGAAGAAAGTAACAAACTAAATGCAAAGGTCTTACAGAACATAACAATTACAGTCACACAGGCATGGAACTAAATGTACATGCTGAAACATAAAATATGGACGTATCTGCAACATTTAAATGTAGCACAATTAGTTTTTACAGCTACAAAACATGACATATTTAGGAATCTTTCATATATCAGATATCTGTATAATTGCCCTTTTACGAAGCAGAAGAGAGCCAATGAGCGTTTGATATCACTGCCGTAAAACATGTCGTAACGCTTCACAATTTTTGAATTTGAATTAATCATAATCAGCATTGAACAAATGCTAATTTGACATCTGCGCATGATTTGACGTCCTGCTTCTGAGAATAGAGATAAAGATCGCTGTATAATGGGCTGAATTTGGATCTGTTCCCTGCAAACGTATGGATTCTGAAGATTTGGATTACATCGAGCAAATAAAATTGATGTATTTTGTGAATTTATGTTGTGTTTTGGTGTATTTTATGATTTTATGGTCATTCGCTGTATAGGAGAAAACACCTTTTGTGTCTCATGAAAAACAAACAAAATATTTCAAAATGGTTAAATGATTAAAGAAATGTTATTCATTTTAAGATTTTAAAGTGTAGTCTTGTTTAACATTATGTAATCCTCCGAAACGAGTTTGCGGCAGAAGTCACAAACAGAGCGAAATGTTATTATTTCTTATTTTACATTTACATTTATGCATTTGGCAGACACTTTAATCCAAAGCGACTTGCATTGCATTTCAAGGTACTGTTGTAAACCTTGTTCTTCTTAAGTGTAGAAGATTTAGAAGCGAAAGACCAGGAGACGTTGGGATATCTTTCAATGCAGAAGTTACTCTTTATTGAAGACTTTGCTGTTGCGATGATGTAGTCACCAAGTCTAACTCAAATAGCTAAAAAACACAGAGTTTATACCTTTCAAGGGGGATGGATTAATTACATAGAGGAGGGGACTCTTGAACAAAACATGTAAATGAAAGTACATGATTCAGCTGGTTACCTGATTTCATCAGGTAACAGTGTAACTCAGAGCCTTGAGATGCTAATCCAATCAGCCTGATTAGATCAACAAAAGGCCCAGCTGACCTTTGAGATGTCACAAGAGGTTAATGTCCGAAACCTTGATTGCCTCAAAATGGAAAACATTGTGTGCACTTTCTCAGTTAAAAATACTGTTGAACCTAAATAAAACATTTAATTATTTGTAACTACATTTCCACAACAGCACATATTTTACATTCTTATCAGTTCTTTCTTTCCCTGGAAATCGAACCCATGACCTTGGCGTTGGAAGCGCCAACGCTCTACTGTATACAGGAAAACTATTATTAAGTAAATGAGTAAACTGGATTTAATAAATGCAACTGAAAACATGTCATTGATATGATAATTGAATACAATAGTAAAAACATCAAAGCCACGATTTTAATAATCATAAATAGGAATACGTACAAATTTGTACATCAGTAAAGTTGTTCATATGTAAATAAATTACGTTTTAGTGCTGTCAAAACGTAAATACTTTACATTTTAGTGCTGTCAATACTAAAACTAAAACTACTAATACTAAAAAGATACACGGATTATCATAAGATCATATTAGAACTATTGCTTTAAACATACTTCCCTTTCTCTTTAAAACATCCAAATGACCAAATGAAGTAATTTTCGAATGTAATAAAAAAATAAAAAAAATTCTCTCTTGGGCGTGATTGTGACATTTTGATTCGCTGGATATGTGAGATTCTCTGACAGATTTATTGCAGAGCCCTCAAACTGAAAGCATCAAGTGCTGCAATCTTTAAACATGGCAGTATTTTTAAAGTCAGGCCCTCTCAAACACCAAGTGCGTGTTTGATTTGTCTTTACTTGGGAATCTGTCATTTAAACAGAAAATCATTAACAGAATGCTGTCGAATCTGAATAGAAACATTGACGCCCTAATTACTAGATATTGAACTTGTCTGTGACAACCACACCCCATTGTGCTTCTGCAAGACTAAAACATGTTTAGGGAGTCTTTTTTCTTCCACAATCATAAGCACTACTCCATAATTTCTGAAGAATGCCTGTCTCACTCAATTAGATTTGGTCTATTATGACTCTGATTCATTTTAAAATCTACTAGTCAACTCAAGTACCCTTTCATCGCTAAAAAGTAGAATTTGGTTTGTATGTTATGTGATTTGTTTCTAGCTATTTTCCTCCGATCTACCGCACAGACATAACACAAGAAATGTATTCCTCTCACTTTCTTGCCTTTCTTGTTCTGTAAGAGTAAAAACGCAGAGCCTTTGTCATGGGGCGGTGCATGTTGTGTCACATTTGGGTAGTTATCAGCGTGTATTTATCAGTAACCTGTAAATGGGCTGACAAGAGCGTTTTATGCCACCCTCTTTCCCCTCCCCTGTGTCATTCATTCCTCAGAGCCATTGATGATTGTGTGTTTTATATCCCCACAGGAAAGACACATTTGTCAGACTTCCTGAGGCTCTGTGAATTTAATTAGTAAATTAATTTAATTAAGATTACAGTATATCATTTTTTCTTGTTCATTTATCTTTTCCCCCCTCATTTATTACTCCAACTAATCAAACAGACCTTTAGAAAATGTACTATGTTGGTATCCACGGAAGAGTGATCGTATCAGTGTATCATGATACTGAATGATTACCTTATTCATATGCTATGGTATTTCCATGGCACTTTTTTTTTTAAAGAGAACATGCCTTTTTCCAATGTATGTAAAAGCTGTGCATGTATGTAATAGCTTTACATAATATTTAAAATTGATTTGTAGACTTACTTTTTTCTTACCACAGAAACCACCACCTTGAGGGTTCCTCAAGGGAGTGTCTTGGGCCCACTTTTTTTTCCTTCTATATATAAATGACCTTAAGTGTGTATGTTCATGTGAACTTTTTTTTATATGCAGATGATTCTGCATTATTGGTTTTACATAAAGATAAGAGCATAGTTGAAAGAACTCTCAGTGCAGAACGATCAAAAGTCAGCAGATGGATGTCAGACAATAAGCTATCACTTCAATTAGGGAAAACGGAAGCCACACTCTTTGGGTCAAAAATAAAATTGAGAAGATCCCCTGGTTTTAAGGTTTTAGTTGGAGATAGTGAGATTAATGTAAAGGACTCAGTTAGTTACCTGGGTTGTGTGCTGGACTGCCACTTGTCTGGAGTGGGCCAAGCGCAAAAGGTGCTTACCAAGGTAAATCAAAGAGTACGATTCTTGTCCAGAATCTCAAAGTTTTTGGACAAAAAAGCAATGTTAACTCTGGCAAGTGCTCTAATTCAGCCTTATTTTGATTACTCATGTTGCTCTTGGTGCAATGGTGTTTTAAAGCACCTGAAACATAGGCGTCAGATTGCTTAAAATAGGGTTATAAGGCTTATTTTGAACCTCCCCATGAGATCTCATCTTGATATTTCTCATTTTGAGACTATTGGGTGGTTAAAAGTAAAAGATCAAGTTTCTCAGATTCACTTGTGCATGGTACATAGGACTGTGCATGGGGCTGTCCCCAAATATTTGATTCATTATTTTAATAGAGTGAGAGATGTTCACTGCTACTCCACCAGGGGCAGCTCTACTGATTTTGTACCTCCTAGAGTAAAGAGTAAGTTAGGTAAAGAGTCCTTTTTGTATGTAGCAACAAGCTTGTGGAACAGGTTGCCAGGAAATCTAAAGATGACTAGAAGTTTAGTAGGTTTTAAGCTGGCACTGAAAAAATGGCTCAGATGTCAAACTTAGTATGATAATATTTGATGGTTTTGTCTTGATGGTTCTATTTAATATATATATATATATATATGGATGTGATGATTGATGCTTGATTTGTTGCCACTTGTTCTGCCCCTCCTCCCCCGGGACCACAATGGAAATAAGCCCTAAGTGCAAAGATGTATCGTATTTTAAACAAAAAGGTCAAATAAAATCAATCAATCAATCAATCAATCAATCAATCAATCAATCAATCAATCAATCAATCAGAGTCCACCACAACATTGTCACAGTGTCAACTAGCTGATAATGAAAGCTCTAGGCAATGTAGACTTCACAGCATAAATAATTTACCTTAAATGTACTCATGAAAAAGCTGAATCATCTTAAATTTCCAAGCAGAACTTTATATAAAGAAAATAAAAGTTTGCTGCGAAATAATTAGCTCCTTTATGCCCTCCATAATGACCACAAGAATGTTTTGAAAATGAAGTGCATGAGAGTGAACATTTAAAAATTCTGTCATTAAAGGGTTAGTTCACCCAAAAATCAAAATGATGTCATTAATGACTCACCCTCATGTCGTTCCAAGCCCGTAAGACCTCCGTTCATCTTCGGAACACAGTTTAAGATATTTTAGATTCAGTCCGAGAGCTTTCTGTCCCTCCATTGAAAATCTATGTATGGTATACTGTCCTTGTCCAGAAAGGCAATAAAGACATCATCAAAGTAGTCCAGGTGACCTTTCGATGCTTCAATAATTTTTTGAAGCATCGAAAATACATTTTGTTCCAAAAATAACAAAAAGGACGACTTTATTCAGCATTGTATTCTCTTCCGGTTCTGTTGTCAATCCGCGTTCATGAGTCCGCTGACGTAAGACGAGCTGACGTGCTATCTGGTGCGCCCGAGCTTCGTTTACAGTCCGAGCGAGACACACGCTGTAAACAAAACAATCTTTGCAAATATGTCTAAGGATTTCGACACAGGGGAAGACTTGCATTTTTTTTTAACCAGACATATTTATTTGAACCCGAATACACGGACGCACCAGATAACACGTCAGCAGCATCTTACGTCAGCAGCGTCACTGGCCTCGTGAACGCGGATTGACAACAGAACCGGAAGAGAATACAATGCTTAATAAAGTCATCGTTTTTGTTATTTTTGGAACAAAATGTATTTTTGATATTTCAAAAAATTCTAACTAACCCCCTGAGGTCACGTGGACTACTTTGATGATGTCTTTATTGCCTTTCTGGACAAGGACAGTATCCCGTACATAGATTTTCAATTGAGGGACAGAAAACTCTCGGACTAAATCTAAAATATCTTAAACTGTGTTCCGAAGAGGAACTTACGGGCTTGGAACAACATGAGGGTGAGTCATTAATGACATAATTTTCATTTTTGGGTTGACTAACCCTTTAATTCTTCCATTTATTCTGTGTTCTGTCTTCTTGGGTCTTTTCTAGTGATTATATTCACTGTGTTCTGTCTTCTTGGGTCTTTTCTAGTGATTATATTCACATGTATGTGAGCATAATTATATCAAGAGATTCAGGGTGCTGACCTGTTGGAGATTCATTGCGGTGAAAAATAAATATATTTTGATGGAAATGTGCTGCATGGTGTCAAGGTGTATCCCGACGTGTCCAATATGTTAAGCCAAGTGTAACTTGGCCTTTTCTGATGAGTCCCTTTTTCCCTTTACATCACGTGGATAGCCGTGCACATGTGCACCGTTTACCTGGTGAAGTTATGGCACCAAAATGCACTGTGGGATGACGACAAGCTGGTGGCGAAAATTTGATGCTCGGGGTAATGTTCTGCTGTGTCCGTCCATTAATGTGGACATAAATTAGACACATGCCACCTACTTAAACATTGCTGCAGACCAGGGGCCTATACCATGAAGTCGGTTTAGGTGGATAAACAGGTATGTTTCAGTTTAGTTTGCGCCAACCCTGGGTTTTAGGCACCATGAAAGTGGTTTGACTTTTAGCAGTGTTCATCACCATAGTAACTTACGCTCCACGGCTAACATGGCTAACACGGCAGGTTATGTTCCAGGTAAGAGGTTGCAAACCGAACTTGGACCAATCAGCTGTGAGCAAAGTGACACATGTCTGATGCGATAAAGTCACTCCACCTGTTTCTACTCCAAATTAAAGGTCATTATAGTAAATGATTTTTGAAGACAAAATCTAATAAAGCATATTAGACTCTCCCATGTAGGGTTGTAATGGTATGAGATTTTTACAGAATGATAACGTCTCAGAAAATATCACGGTTTACAGTATTAATCAATTATTAAATAAATTATTAAATTATGGTTATCATTATTATCATCAGTTAAAATTACAGTTAAATTAAAGATAACAGTTTTTTGGGGGGTTGAACAAATGCTTTTATTATAACAAACTTGAAACCATTTGTTTGTTTTGTTCATTAAAATTTCAATAGAACATGTCTAATCAATTAAATTCAATAATTGATAATGAATTAGATTAACAACTCATTTTTAACATTAATAATTTATTACTTTTTTTAAGAATAATATAGTCCTATGAAATGTATTTTATTCAGAAAATTAATGTTTCTTTTTATGATTTAATCCAAATATATTATCAAAAACAGTGGCAATCAAATGAAAATTTAAACTTATTTAACTTAAATTTATTTTTGGGGGAAGAGCTGCAAAAAACAGATTTACTAAATTAAACCATGGACAAAAAATATATGCCTTTATTTATGTTTAAATAAATTGTATTATTATTGTTGTTGTTATTATTATTATTTTGAGAAGTACGTTCTATTGTATGCCTACAATAGTAATATATTTCTGTCATAATTTCTAGTTAAACCAAACTTTTATTTTGACGGGTTGTAGTGAAGACCGTTTTCAAAGTGTAAGCCTATTTTGACAATGGTTTTTCTCAAATAAAATGATGAAAATGCTCATTAGGCGTTCTCTCAGAGCAGCTCTGGAAATGTTCATGTATTCATCATGTTTCAAATTGTTTGTGAGACGCTGAAAACACCACGCGTACTTGAGTATGTAGTAGACAAAGCGGAGCAGCTCATTCACACCGATTCACAGAAACGCAGAACAAGCAGGTTATATATTTACATAGCAGTATTTTTGAGTTTAAATATTAACAGACCATGTCGCGATTGGATTTATTGCACAGTTCTACTTTCCATGTATTCATCCATCCATCATTTTGCGTGTTTTACGTGACATCTTCTGCATTATGTAAATTCCATTTTCATGACTGGATTCCGGGATTCCCTCTGCATCACGTAAATCATTCGGGACATAACTTTTATCTGCAGGAGGGATGGTGTCCTATGTATCCTCCTTTTGCAGCCACTTTGTGTCCACATTTTTTGCAAATTGGATATCTATCCTCGTGGACAACCACACTTTTTTTACATCCAAAGTATTTCCATACTGGCCATAATTCGCTTCATAAAAATTTGAGGGCGCTTCGCTTTCAGCTTCAGCTGGGTCTGCGTCACCTTTTTTGCGTGTTTGTTCTCCCGCCCTTCAATCAATGCAGTAGTTCCCTTTCAAGGGAACTCGAGCTGGGTTTGAGACGCGGTGGGAACGCTCTGCGTGATTACGTCGTGATGCACGTGTAAAATCAGTCCAATGGAAGCCCGCAACGACATAGGTGACGTCATAGACCAGGAAACCCCTGAATTCAGACCGCGACAGCTTCTGCACCTTCAGCAAGCGCTCTCTGTATATCTGTCCTTGTCTATTTATTGTTGTCTGTCAAAGCCCAATATATATATATATATATATATATATATATATATATATATATATATATATATATATATATATATATATATATATATATATATATATACATACATATATATATATCATCATTATGGCGAGCAAGCAAGATTATAGATGGTGTGCTGTTCCCTGCCCTCGTTATATTACGGGTGGGGACACACATCAGCTTTGTGTTGCTTGTTTGGGAGTGGAGCATGCCCAGTCAGTCCTCGAGGGGGCTGATTGTGAGCATTGTATGAGTCTATCTATAAAGACGCTCCGCTCTCGCCGATCGTTCTTCAAGAAGGACGGTTCGGTCCGCTCCCCGGGGTGTTGGTACTACTGTTGCTGAGGCACAGCGTCGACTTTTATCTTGGGGTTCGCAGATGGATCTAGTAGCGGGGTTTGAGACGGGCCCTGCCCTTTCTCAGCCCTTACCTGCTGGATTCGGTGTCTCTGCCCAGGAAGGAGCCCGCCCTGCGGTTTCTCCTTCCCAGGCTGGGGCACCAATATTGTGGCTATCCAGTTCTGAGGAACTGGATGTCGCGGGTATGGGGGATTTTGAATGTTCGCCAGCTCATACCCCTGCTGATGAGGAGCTTATGGAGGTTTTAGCTCGTGCTGTAGCTAGATTAAATATTGAGTGGCCAGCCGATAATGTTGATGTTGTATCTAGAAAAAGTCTGTTAGATGAACGTTATCTACCATCTAGATCACGACCTCCTCGTCGGGAACTCCCGTTCTTTCCCGATCTCCACACTGAGGTGTCGAGATCGTGGACCAAACCGGCATCTTCCAGAGTACATAACCCTCAGACCAGTAATTATAGCAAAATTTAAGGTATTGAGCACTACGGTTATTTATCTATGCCTCGCGCGGAAGACACATTAGCGAGTTATCTTTCCCCCGAGTCATCTTCTTCTCTGAAAGCCCCGACGTTACCCACCAAACCTTCAAAAAATACATCTTTATTGGTGGGTAAAGCGTATTCGGCAGCAGGTCAGGCAGCGGCATGCTTACACACTATGTCAATTCTCCAAGCATACCAGGCTGACCTGCTGAGGGACATGGACGATTGTGAGGAAGTTAGTGCTGATGAAATTCGAGAATTGCGTCGCACGACAGATCTATCTCTCCGGGCCACCAAGGAGACGGCCAAGTCTGTGGGCCGCTCTATGGCAGCCTTGGTGGCCACGGAGCGTCATTTATGGTTGAATTTATCAGAAATAAAGGATAAAGACAGGTCTGTTCTTCTGGACGCACCGCTGTCACCTACAAGTTTGTTCGGCGACACTATAAATTGTGTCGTTGATAGGTTTCAAGAAAATAAGAAACAAGCGGCTGCGTTTCAGAGGTTTCTTCCACGCCGGTCCAGTGTCCCCGAGGCTGCTCGTACTATAAAGCCTGTGCAGCCTCGTCCGTCTACGGGTTCCGCACACCGATCCCAGCAAAAACAGGTTAGAGGTAGACACGATCTGAGGACTGTTATCTCTTAAAGAGCTTGGTCTAAGAAGAAGTCCTGACGCTGACTATAAGGCTTCTGAAGGTGGTCCCCTCCAGTGAGGAACGATTCCTTGGCACCCTCCGGAGGGGCGACTCTCAGAGGAGAGCCGCAGCGTTGCCACTTCGGTTGTTCCCTGCCGGTTCGCCGCTTCAGGGCGCCGAGGTGTCAGCGTCCCTATGCAATCCTCTGAGGAGGGTTGTAGAACGGTCAGTTCGGTTGTTCCCTGCCGGTTCGCCCCTTCAGGACGCCGAAATGATTGTTCAATCAAATCCAGAGGCCAGTCTCGAGAGACTGGTTCCCTTATCGGAATTTCTGGCAGCGTGGAAACTTCAGCCAAATATTTCTCTATGGGTCCTGCACATAATAGAAAAGGGTTACAGAATTCAGTTCGGTTCTCGTCAGCCCAGATTTCAAGGGGTCCTCCCTACCATTGTGGACTCACAGCAAGCTCTGGTTATGGAGCAGGAAGTACTGACACTTCTTCAAAAGGGAGCTAAAGAAAGGGTTTCTCCTCCCAGCAGAGAGTCAGGGTTTTACAGCCGTTACTTCATTGTTCCAAAGAAGGATGGAGGGTTGCGTCCTATTCTAGATTTGCACCAGTTAAACAGCAGAGTTCAGAAACTCAAGTTCAGAATGCTTACACTCAAACAGATTGTATCACAGATTCAGTCCGAGGACTGGTTTGTCACAATAGACTTGAAGGACGCGTACTTCCATGTTTCTATCCATCCTCATCACAGGAGGTTCTTGAGGTTCGCTTTCGGGGGCGAAGCTTACCAATATCGGGTTCTTCCATTTGGCCTAGGTTTATCACCCCGCACCTTTACAAAATGCGTGGATGCAGCTCTGGCTCCGTTGAGACTCCAGGGCATCCGCGTATTAAATTACATCGACGATTGGTTGATTTTAGCTCAGTCAGAGCAGTTGGCAGTTCAGCATCGAGATGTTGTTCTGTCCCACATAAAGAGTTTGGGGTTGCGGCTCAACACCAAAAAGAGTGTGCTCCTCCCTGCTCTGAGGACCACTTTTCTAGGTGTAATTTGGGATTCAACCACAATGCAGGCACGTCTGTCTCCTGCACGTATTTCTGCGATTCTCATAGCCGCAAAGAATGTGAAACTAGGCCAGTCACTCACTGTAAAACAGTTTCAGAGACTGTTAGGTCTCATGGCAGCTGCGTCCAACGTAATTTCTTTTGGCCTTCTGTACATGAGACCCCTGCAGTGGTGGCTCAGGACCAAGGGGTTTTCTGTTCCTGGCACATAAATCGTTTGGAGATGATGGCGGTATTTCGAGTGCTCAAATATTTCCTGCCAGACCTGAGAGGCCATCATGTGTTGGTCCGCACAGACAACACATCGGTGGTCTCTTATATCAACCATCAGAGGGGTCTGAGGTCATGTCACCTTTGCAAACAGGCCCATCAGATCCTCCTATGGGCCCAGGGGAAATTGCTGTCACTCAGGGCAGTATATATTCCGGGGCGTCAGAATGTGGGAGCAGATATTGTCGAGACAAGGGGTGAGGCCCGGGGAGTGGAGACTTCACCCCGAGGTGGTAGAGCTCCTGTGGGAGGAGTTTGGTCAGGCTCAAGTAGACCTTTTCGCATCATACGGTACAACCCATTGTCCGCTATGGTTCTCCCTCACATGTCCAGCTCCTCTCGGTCTGGATGCGATGGTGCAGGTGTGGCCGAGGCTGCACCGGTACGCATTTCCCCCGATATCTATTCTTCCGGGGGTTCTGGAGTGGGTTCGCCGGGAGGGGGCTCGTCTGCTATTAGTAGCCCCTTACGGGCCGACCCGAGTTTGGTTCTCGGACTTAGTGTCTCTTCTGGATGGCTCTCCCAGGGAGATTCCACTCAGGAGGGCCTGCTGTCCCAGGCAGGGGGCACGATATTTCACCCTCGGCCGGAGTTGTGGAAACTGTGGGCCTGGCCTCTGAGGGGGCCCGGCTCAGCCAATCCGGTCTCTCGACGGATGTCATGGAGACAGTTCTCCAATCCAGAGCTCCTTCCACGAGAAGACTTTGTGCATTGAAATTGAAATTATTCACCACCTGGTATGGTGAACGTCACTTAGATCCTGTTAACTGCCCTGTTGGTTCAGTTCTTGATTTCCTGAAAGATCGTTTCTCCGCCAGATTATCTCCTTCCACCTTAAAGGTTTACGTGCCGGCTATATCGGCCTACCACACCCCTCTTGGGGGTACTTCTATCGGGAGAGATCCTTTAATTCCTCGTTTTCTCCATGGTACACTGAGGTTGAGACCTGCACTGCACTCTAGAGCACCGGCTTGGGATTTGGCCATTGTACTTGAGGGTCTGGCTTTGGCTCCCTTCGAGCCCATCGAAGAGGTTTCTGAAAAATTCCTCACTTTAAAAAACGTATTTCTCCTTGCTATTTCTTCGATCAAGAGAATTGGTGATTTGCATGCACTGTCGGTTGCTCCTTCATGTCTGGAATTTGCACCTGGTATGGTGAAGGCATTTCTCTACCCGAGACCGGGTTATATTCCTAAGGTCCCAGTTAATGTTGGGGGCCCAATAGTGTTGCAGGCCTTTTATCCTCCACCTTTTAATACACCAGATCAGGAACAACTTAAACTGTTATGTCCCATTCGGGCTTTAGATGCCTACGTCCACAGAGCTGCCCTGTGGCGTAAGTCTGAGCAGTTATTTGTCTGCTTTGGGTCACTCAAGAGAGGATGCCTTGCATCTAAACTGGTGATGAGCAAATGGATAGTTGAGGCTATATCATTGGCTTATGAATCGGCCGGACAGCCTTCACCTATGGCTGTCCGGGCCCATTTTACTAGGAGTATGGCAGCCTCTATGGTCTTAATTTCGGGTGTTTCCCTTCTTGATGTTTGTCATGTGGCAGGATGGTCCTCTCCGCATACATTTGTCAGGTTTTATGACCTTGACCTCTCCACTCCTGGGGCGAGGTTGCTTGCTTCTTAGTGTGCGCCGGACTTCACACAGAACGGGCATTTGTCACTATGGCGTAGTGGGTATGGGGTTCCAACCGCGTCTCAAACGCAGCTCGAGTTCCCTTGAAATGGAACGTCTCAGGTTACGTATGTAACCCTGGTTCCCTGATAGGGAATGAGACACTGCGTTTATCTGCTATACTTCCTGCATGCCCTGATCAACTTGCTTCAGGCTTATCAGAAGCTGACGCGGTCTGTTTCAGGGGTGCTTTATAGTTTCCTGGTCGATGACGTCACCCACCTATGATGTCTCGTCTCTCCATTGGACTTATTATACACGTGCTTCACGACGCAATCACGCAGGGTGTTGCCACTGCGTCTCGACGCAGCGTCTCGTTCTCTCTCAGCGAACCAGGGTTACATACGTAACCTTAGACGTTTTATTGACAAAGTTCGGGAGGGGCACGTTCAGATAATTAACCTATTAATACGAGAGCACGCCAAATACGCATAACCTTTACTAATAATAATATATGTAAGTGTGAACTCGTGAAACATGTAAGAAGTAGCAACTTTACTTGACCGCTCGCTCTAACGTTAACCTAGATAAATGTGCTCTATTATTAGGTGCATATCTAAGTGTTTGTACGAAGTGTGGAAGCTAAAGTATAACATACTTACTAAATGAAATGGAGGCACTGGCGTGATCTGTGCATTTTTCCTGATAACAGCAGAAACAACCTAAAATAGGCTATACTCCAAAACTTTTGGTCATGCAGGTAAAATTAATACATCATTTGAAACGTTTATTCGTGTAAACTCACAATAACAACAAATGACGTGCATTTGTAAAATAAAGAAAACAAAGAGGATGCACTTTCTGCCGTCTCAGTCTCTGTGAACTGGAGCATGTCATAAAAAGGAACCAAAACTCAGCGTAGGCTACTTGCCTCACATACACGAGAAATATATCTATAGAAAACGTGAAATGCCTACTTTTAAACAAACCAATTCAAATAGGAAACAAAACTCTCTGACTATGTAATCCGTATGTAAGATTAATTTCTCTTTAAAGGCGCGTCTACTATATTGCAAGTCAGCATCGTAAACTTCATCTTCTAAGCTGACACTAACTACGAAAACACTAGTTTATTAATACACAATTAAAAATTATCTTTGCTATTTTTTTCTGACACATTCCTAATCATTACTTTTGTCAGTGCTTTGCAGCAAGCTTTATTTGTGCGCTTGAGGGCGGAAAGAGCTATTTATTATGTCTATAATAAAGGCTTATTATGGTTTAGTATTCCCCCAGTATTAAGTAAATAAATTAATATAAATGTGATTAGTAGACTAATGGCTTATATGAATGACTACTTGGCAAATAGTAGAAAAATCTTGGGGCAGCCTATATATATATGCTTTTTTTCATTTTACAAATTTACAGACAACATCTAGTGCCACTTGTACTACTTCAAATAAATCATTCAATCATCAATAAAAAGCAATTACTAAATAGTCTACTAGAGAAGTTAAATGATCATTTGAAAACAGCTTAAAATGAATTAGCCGTACACCAGTACGCTATACGATGTTAACCTAACGACTTGCATAATAATGACATTTAATGAGGCACATATAAATGCTATTACACATTCAAATCCTGGAGGCTTCGAAGGCAAGCAAATTGCTATGATTTCAGCCCATGAACAGATAATATCTTTCATCCTTGGAAGCCCAGTGTCTCAGCAGTATCTTACCACAGTTAACAATTTTAATTTACATCATTATCGCCCCTACCTGTGAGCTTAGATTACCTACAAAAGGCACAAAGTAACATTCTTTTGAATTTGGCCTTTAGTGCTGGCCTGCCCCAGAGCTATTCCTTGCATGCTGAGCATGTAGAAAAAGCCTTGCGGGTCTTGACTCTAAGTGTGGGGGAGTGGATTTGGGTGAAGCATACCTCTAACCCAGAGTTAATGAGGACCCTCTGGGCTTTTCCCTTCATTTGTGTGAAGGGGAGTTACTTTGAAAAACACAGAGGAATAGCTCCATCTTACCCAGAGGGAGGAAGTACTGGAGTGTAAAGTAGCATTATATTCTTGCATGGTTCATGAGGTCATTACTGTGCAGGGCATGTTGATGTGGTGAGAGTACAAATAGATACTTGTTAATATTAGAATAATAGAAAATATATGACTGTAATAAAAAAAAAAGAGATCAGAATGGACATGGAAGAATTAGTTTTTAAATTGTAAAAAATAAAAGAATGTTACAAGAAATAATGTTTACTATTTTGTTTTAAAATGAAATATGTATGTTTGAATGTAAAGCAAACATTGACACTCCATGCATTTCCTGTGTTTCATTTGTTGCAGATGTAGAGTCAGTGAATTAGTTCAGGCAATTACTCCTGGTAGGCTGCGCCCCAGCTTTGCTCATTAATTTAGCCTAATTACCTAAACATATTTAATGGAGGGATGGGTAAGTGATAGATGGAGTTAGTGACTTCAGATCAAATGGGTCTCATTAATTGGTCCTTCCTCGTTCTCCTGGTGCAATGAGGGGTCTGCCGAGTCAAAAGGAGACATCTTTCTGAAAGACTTAATTACACAAAAGAACAGCACATTGCTTATGCTGCATCGCGTACATAAGATACAAGAATGTGAAGGAGAAGAGCAAAGAAAAGGCAAAGGAAATGATTTGTGTACATTGTGTAAAATAATTAGATTCCATCCCTTTAAGTGAGTACAGGAGTCAGTTGTTTTATTTCTGCCCTTCCAAATACATTATTAATTTGTGTGCCCAATTTTATAAAAAGGCCTGTAAGACACTATTTGACTTGATCTGAAAACATTTTTTCCTCTCCAGTAAAGCAGACTTTCTATTTTTTTCAGGATCTTTGATGAATAGAAAGTTCAAAAGAACAGGATTCATTTGAAATCTTTTGTAACATTATAAATGTATTTACTGTTACGTTATAATCAATGTAATGCATCCTTACTAAATAAAAATGTTTTTTTTAAGTAAAATAAAAAAAACATACTTTTTTACCCCAAGCTTTTGAATGAGCAGTTTTTTCCCCACACCTTTCTCGTTAATTCAGCGATATGCCACTTACTAATGAAGTTTTGTTGTCGTTACTGTTTCAAATGACAGAGTTTGATATGCATCCATTTTGCATGAACAAGTATGATATCTGTGATTATGTAATGTAATGTAATGTTTTTTTTTTAAACATGATCTTCATTTCTCATCATGCAAATCAAGCAAAGCTTTACAAACCTCTCTTCACAGCAAGACAAGAAATGCATGTTACGTGAGGAAGTGCGATATTGTGACTATAATCAGTGTTTATGGAAATGTGCTGACACCTGATAAATGCAGAGGTATTATGAATGGTGCGGCGTATGCATATCCAGTGTATATCTGAAATGAACACTAAGCACTTCACCTGCCCTCTAAAACCACAGGGAGTGACTGTCTTATGCTAAAATACACAACAAATCTGAATATGGGTTGTGATTTTGATTTTGCTGGAGTTTAATGGTCCTGTCAAAACAGATAATACATGCAGGGCAATCCCAGCACCCCTGCTGTTCAGGCTTTTTGATGACTGTATTTTTCACCCTGGCTTCCACTCAACTTTGCATTCAAGCATCTGTTTCTTCATCATCACTAAAAGTCTTAAAAGAATGGTTCATATAGTTCAATAAATGAAATAAAATAGTTCAATAGAACTTTTTTCATTTAAAATTTTTGCCTTTATTGCAACCCTCTACGCACATATATTGTGCTGATTCAGTTGTTTTATTTTATAATAAAACAACTGATTCCTGATATATATATTTATAAAATGGTATATCAGTCTGGTGAGTAACCAAAAAATGTACTAGCCAATAGCGATTCTATTGCCAAGGTGTGTATATACTGTATATAATTCCACCAAATCAGCTTATCTTTGTAAAATGGCAAAACATCTAAATGTACACTTTTAAAATCAGCTAATCAAGCATTATATTATGATATTATGATAATCAAGCATTATTTAATGATAGAATTTAGTAATTAGAACTAACACTTGACAATCATGCACAAATACATATTTGTCATTTTAACTGAACTTAGGACTGGTGGTGGTGCTTAAAGGATTAGTTCTCTTCAATATGAAAGTTTCCTAATAATTTACTAACCCCAATGCCATCCAATATATCCATGTCTTTCTTTCCTCAGTGGAAGAGAAATTAAGTTTTTTGAAGAATGACAACCAGCGTTTATGAAGTCCAAATCAATGCAGTTTCAAAGGTCTTTAAAGTGCTTTAACGGACTGTGCACAATCGCAGCTGAGGAGGGGGGTCTTATCCCGTGAAACGATAGGTCATTTTCAACAACAAAAAAAATTATATATATATATATATATACTTTTTAACTACAATTGTTCGGATTGAGCTGATCTGCAACGTGCCGGGAACTACGTCATCTTGTTGAAAGGTCAGGCTCGATATCGCCGGCGTCGGGGCGGAAAGTACTGCCCCATTGTTTACAAAGTGACCAATACAATTTGAACTATCTTCCTTCGCACGGTCGAGTGGGGCGGTACTTTCGCCGACGCCGGCGATATCGAGCCTGACCTTTCAACGTGATGACGTAGATCCCGGCGCGTTGCAGATCAGCTCAATCTTTTGGGGGTTCTGTCTTAAAATCTGTCTTAAAAACTTCAAGTGTGTGGCCAGCCTAAGGATACATTAACACGACAGCGATAAGCTTATAATGGAGAAGTTTTTCCTTTGAGTTTTACGTAATTGCATAATATTACAGATGTAATTACATGCTGGAATTTTTAAATCAGTTAGGGTACAATGGGGCTAAAGGCACACCTTAAGAACAGTTTGCTTTTCACTACTCCCATAGTGTATGATTGCTGAAAAAAATATATAATGTTTTTATTGAACATTGATGGAGCAACAGGTTTAGTGTGAAAGTCTGTCGTTAAGAGTCTCACAGAGCAGGAGCGGAGAAAGGCAAAGCCTGGCTGACATGGTAAATGACGTTGCCTGTCAAATGAGAAAAGAGAGGCTTTGTCTTTACAAGGTGCCAATTCTTATTGCGGAGGTGTATTATTGACTAGTGCTGTGCTGTCACCGGCGTCTCTGATACTGACAAGCAGTGGGTGGCACTTCTCATGAATCTGACTTCATTGAGATGTTTTACCATCTTAGCCAGGCTCTGCCTTTCTCCGCTACTGCTCTGTGCCAGCTTAAGGCTTTAGAAGCATTTTCCTGTGCCTCGGCTCAATAATTTGCATGTCCACACACACACACATCCAGCACAGCTCTTTGTGCCATCAGAGCGAAAAACTCTGGCATGATGCCTACACCAAAAGGCCATTAATGCCGGTATCCAGTACACATGGACAGCTGTAGACACAAAATGGCCAAAGTCACTCACAGGTGAAAGTAAGAAGGAAAATGTCTAAGACCAGTGCACATTTTAAAAATATTGTTGGAAAAAAATTCTTATGCTTACCAAGGAGACGGCTATTTCTATCGGCCGGTCTATGGCAGCCCTGGTGGCCACTGAGAGACATTTCTGGGTCAATTTGAGCAAAATTAAAGAAATGTCCCAAGCAGAGGGCTCTACAGTATATTTCACCCTCGTCCCGAACTGTGGAACCTGTGGGCTTGGCCTCTGAGGAGGCCCAGCTCATAGGGTCATATCTCTCAATTGAGGTTGTGGAGACCATTCTACAATCGAGAGCTCCCTCCACGAGGAAACTTTATGCCCTGGTTTTTACTTCATGGTGTAGTGACCGTCAGCTGGATCCAGTTAACTGTCCGGTTGGTACAGTGCTGGAGTTCCTGCAGGAGCGGTTCAGTGCAGGTCTATCCCAGTCTACTTTAAAGGTTTACATGGCGGCCTTAGGTGCTTACCACACTCCTTTGGGTGGAATGTCTCTGGGCAATGTCTCTTGCTATCTCGGTTTCTACGTGGCACTTTGAGGCTGAGGCCTGCTGCGCGCAGGAAGGTTCCAACTTGGGACCTGGCGATTGTCCTCCAAGGCCTTTCCTAGGCTCCCTTTGAGCCCCTGGAGGAGGTTCCTGGAGGAGATTTCTAACTTTGAAAACTCTGTTCCTCCTCGCTATTTTGTCTCTCAAGAGAGAAGGAGATCTTCAGGCACTGTCGGTTGCACCCTCGTGCCTGGAATTTGCGCCCGGCATGGTTAAAGTTCATCCTAGGCCGGGTTATGTTCCCAAGGTCCCCACTAATGTGGCCCGATCTATAGTGCTGCAGGCCTTCTGTCATCCTCCGTTCTAGGCGGACCAGGAAAAGCACAATTTGCTATGCCCGGTTAGGGCATTGGATGCTTATGTCCACAGAGCTGCCCTGTGGTGTAAATCCAAACAGTTATTTGTATGTTTTGGACCCCCTAACAAGGGGTCCCCTGCATATAAGCAAAGAATGAGCAAGTGGGTGGTCGAGGCTATCTCATTTGCTTATGAGTCGACCGGACAGCCTTCCCCTATGGCTGTTCGGTCTCACTCAACTAGGAGTATGGCGGCCTCTAAGGCCTTATTGTCAGGAGTTCCTCTTCAATACGTTTGTGATGCGGCAGGCTGGTCCTCGCTTCACACATTCGTTAGGTTCTATTCTCTGGACTTGGACTCTACACCAGGGTCCCGAGTGCTCTCGTCCTAGTGCTGCTCGCCCTGATTTCACACTGGACAGGCACTTCTCGCTATGGTGGCGTTGTTATAGACGTTCCCTTAGCGTCAACCGACGCAACGCAAGTTCCCTTGAAAGGGAACGCCTCAGTTACGACTGTAACCTCGGTTCCCTGAAGAGAAGACGTTGCATCACCTGCCATATCTCCTACGTGCCTGTAAGCGACTTGTTCAGACCTTACGAAGCTGTCGCGGCTGGGTTTGAACAGGCTTATATACTTCCTGGTTCATGACGTCACCCGCCTCTGACGTCCCGTCACACCATTGGACTGATTTTAAATGTGCTTCAATACATCAACACGCAAAGCGTTCCCTTAGCATCAATCGACGCAACGTCTCGTTCCCTCTTCAGGGAACCGAGGTTACAGTCGTAACTGAGGCGTTTTCCTTAGGGTGAACAGGTTTGTTATTTCAAACAAACTGCAACTTGACACAACGAACAAATGGATGTTTGATAGAATTGAAAGTTTCCAAAGGCAGAGAAGCGACCCAAAAAAGCTTGTAATTTAGACTGTAACATTGACTTAACGTGACCTGTTGAGAAGAAAGCAGGCAAGTTCAGTGTCTCTTTTGAAAGCTTTCTCCTGCATCAACTCTTTCCACCTGGAAAAAGCTATCCCGACATTAAACCTTGTTTTTTGCAATCCTGTGGCTCCACATGGCTCCACATAAGTATGGTCCTCCATTATAAATAACCGTGCAGTGCAGCCTTTTTAACTTGCCGGGGCAGTGACAAGCATCTCTTGAATCTTCTTGTCCGGTTCAGCTGCTTTCAGTCACGTGACGCTGTAGAAACGCGTTGGCCTAGTACTTTTTGTCCCTCTCTGCTATTATAGTTTTTCAAGATGGCGGAACGACATGGAAGCCTCCGTGGGCCTACCCGTCCCGTGTATATAAAGATTCTTCGTTTACGAGGATAAGTCAGATCATTGGCAGAGGTATTTGTACACGATTAAGGACATATTTATTAATAAAAATATTGATTTTAGATAATAAAATACTTAAAAAAACTACACATTGTCCCTTTAAAGTGACAACCATCAGTTAATATTTAAAGTGTGTTTATGAGGTATTTACATAGACGTTCAATGTGATTGAGCTTAAAGGGAGCACACTGAGCTTAATTGGAGCAGCAACAATTTTTAATTAATACATATTACGTGAAATTTTAAGGACTAGATTGTGCTAAATAAATAATCTAGGTCATGTGTTACTTTTATACATATTTTTACGGTGGCCGAGAGAGCTCAATGTGCTGCAACTGAAGAAAACGCATACAAATTGAAAAAAAAACGCATGCTGTGATGCCCCTGTGTGGCTTGACTGTTTATGTTTGTCAGTACTGCAAGGGTGATGTGTTCTTATGTTTTTGAGGAGCTGATTGCAGAGGTCCTTCCCGATTGGGAACACCTGGTCCCAGTGCTCCACAGAAGATAAAAGCTCCACCTTCAAGATCGTCGCGCTCTCTGATCCTTGCTACCAGCAGTCACTTGTTTTGGTTCTGTTACATGTTTGTTTTATTTTAACACTTCAACACTTTACACCACGACCACTCATCCACACTTACACAACTGAGGTTGCTGACTAACCCATCTCATCATTCAGTTATTGTTTTGATTCTTTTACGTTTTAATAAACCTTGTTAAATCAATCCCTGAGTACTTTCCCAGTTTTTGTCATGGCCTTTTGAGCTCGGTCATGACAAAATGGGGGCTCGTCCGTTTTTTAACCGTTTGAGTAGCCCAATCTATGTGGAATATTTGTAAATTTGTTTAAAATAGGTTTGTGGAGTGCTCGAACAGTTGATAGTTAGTCGTGCATGTTGCTTTGTTTGACTGTCAAATCCGGTTTGATTTTGAGCAGGGTAGCTCAAGTACAATAAATTATTTTGTTTTTTCCCCATTTTTACGATGGTTATGGTTTGATTGGGGATGTTTGAAGGAAGGGGCGCAGTGCTATTTTGGCTGATTTAGCAGGGTAAGTGTTAGGCTTGGTTGGAATTAAGTTGTTGTGGAATTATTTATTTTTGGTGCTGGCTTGCTAGCTAGTCGCTCTCCTGGTCCAGCGGTCTTCAGTGCGTAAATACCCCCCACAAGTAACCACATGAAGACTAGAGGGGAGCTTAGTTAGTTGGGTGATTTTTAGGTAGCGGGGAAACTCCAAACCGGATTGAGGATTAGTCCTCTCAGTGCTCACAGGGAAACGCTACTGTCTAGCTGGGCCTGTTGGAATGGTAAGTTGTTGGGATTTTGCTGATTGTAATTAGTAGTGGAAATGGTTGACTGTGAAACGTTCGTTGCGGCTCCGTCTGAGGAGGCTTTGGAGAAATGCACAAAGGAGCAGATCCTTAAAATAGCGGAGTACTATTCCATAGTGGTGGCTGGGGATAAACGTATTAAAGAAAACATTAAAATGGCGGTGAAATCTGAATTAATTGAAAGGGAAATTATAAGGGTAGAATTAGAGGAAGAGGAATCTTCTCTAACGTCTATTATTAGACCTCTACAGGCGCAGGGCCTCACTTTTGAGCAATAGAAGGAGCTACTGTTGATTCAAATGGGGCATGAGAAACTTAAACACGAATTGGAAATTAAAAAAACAAATTGAGGTAGAGAGGATTCGTCAGCAGACAGAAAAATCCAAGTTAGATCTGTAGGGATATAGTCTGTCTTTGGGTAAAGGGGGCAGGTTAAGATGGTGTTAAGCATTTGCCTGCTGGGGTTCGTCCCTTTGATATTAATAATTTACGATTGTTACCGCAGTTTAATGAGAGAGACCCAGATGTTTTTTTGTGATGTTTGAACATGTGGCTGAGGCGAGGGATTGGCCTGATGCAGATTGTGCTCTAATGCTTCAGTGCGCCCTTACAGGGAAAGTGCAAGAAGCTTATTCGTCCTTGAGTGTGGACGATAGTTCTAACTATGATAAAATCAAATCGGCCGTGCTTAAGGCTTATGAGCTGGTGCCAGAGGCATATGTGACCAGTCACGGAAACTAGGGACACAAGTCGGTTCTGGGGCATTTTGAGTTATTCATAGATTCTGAGAGTGTAATATCCAAGCTTTCCAACGATGTGTAACGTGGAAATCTGATAATATTTGGAGAAGTTGTGGCCATTTTAAAGTAGGCACTTAAAAAAGCTCAAAGAGGAGAAAACGAGCTAAAGATTGTGCAGTTCTCACCTGTCTCTGCTGCTGGGGGTGACAATAGGGCTCATTTACATCTCATTTAGATAAGCCATACCCCCTGTAAAGCTCCTCCATGTGCTTTACAGCTTTTTTTACACTTCGAATGAGTGCACTTCTGCCGCACTAGGCGAAAAACAATTGTGCTGCCCCTCTATTTGCAACGTACCAGCAACAACACACAAAGACCAATAATACCATATAGCCTGCATATAACGCGAAACCAGCAACAACACATAAAGACCAATATGCCATATACATATAACGCAAAACCAGCAACAACACACAAAGACCAATATGCCATATAGCCTGCATATAACGCAAAACCAGCAACAACACACAAAGGCCAATATGCCATATACATACAGTATAACGCAAAACCAGCAACAACACACAAAGACCAATATGCCATATACATATAACGCAAAACCAACAACAACAAACAAAGACCAATAAGCCATAGGCCTACATATAGCGCAAATAGTACGCAACGCTCGTGTGCCCAAAATGTCAACAATATTAAAGTTTATGTAGGAGGCAAATGCCTGCTGGCATTTTTCTTTAAGCAGTCATTTCTGCAATTTTCCAAATAATCACATTTCACCTCCTCAAATTACTGTTGCAAATCTCTTTACACCACTTTCTTATGTGCGTATACACACACAAATGAAATGTCCGCAAGCACATTATATCATCAGCAGGTTCAGCTTCTTAAATAACGACTAAAGAGCAAATGAAGCTTAACTTACATTTCAGAAACACGCACGGCAGGCCTTCATCGCAGCAGCAAAGGTCTTAACTGCATCCTCTATTTCGATTCTCCGTCACATATGAAACAGCCAGCCACCGCTGTCAGCGAGCCGAGCCGCCGTATTGAAGCACTGAGGGCGAGCGCGCTGCGCCCATACCTCCGGTTCAGTTTCCCGAGCCCACGAAGTGCGGCGAAAACATTTTCGGTGTAACTGCCAGACGGTTCATCTCGTCTGCGACAATCTTTGCGGCATCCATCTTCATTGAATTTTGATATCAGAGAGAGCTGGCCAGAGCACAGCATAATAAGTAGCCATGTGGTTGACTTGGAGGGCGGGGGCAAAAGCGCCGGGTTATTCAGTATGGAAATACACACAGACAATGACACGCCACGCCCCTACTGCATGCTAGAATCTCAGAAAACAAGCCGATTTCAACCTCAAAATGTAAGCTTTTAAATATACCAATACTGCTATCTCAAACAAGGAGAGGCTTCTTCGTGATTTCAATTAACAGATTCTCCAAAAAATTGAAAATCACCAATTTTGAAAAAAAACTCTTCTTTCTCATTTTGCTCGAAAGTTGTGCTGCCGACTTGTGTCCCTGGTTTCTGTGACGGGTCACATATTGTCAGCGGTTTAGGTCATGGGAGAGAGGGAATGGCCAGACATACATAGAGTTTGCTAGGGATTTGACTAACCATTTTAAAAGGTGGTTGACTGCCCTGGAAATTCGCACGTTTGATGACTTGTGTGATTTGGTTATTTTAGAACAGTTTAGAAATACGCTTCCAGGGCAAATTGCCACATACGTTACAGAGAAAAAGTTCATTACTGCTGCGGAGGCGGCTGAGTCAGCAGATGAGTATGTACTACTCCATAAGGGCAGTTTTAGAGAGCGCACGGCGCCGCGTGAGGATTTTGGATGGAGAGGCAAGAGTGTGGGTGCGGCTTCAGGTGACAGGATGCGTTCTGGCAAAGTGGGGTTGTTTAAAGCAGGTACTATGTCTCGAGGGAATGTTGATCACGATACAAGTTGCAACTATTGTCATGACAGAGGACATTGGAAAGCTGAGTGTCCGGTGTTGCAGTCCAGAAATAAGTTTAGAAAACACCAGGTTAAGCCTGCTGCAGCGGCTGTGCCTGTAGATACTGGGGAAATCTCTGAATTGTTTGCTTCTGATTGTGAACCTGACGTTTTGGCTGCATATGGTCCTTTTATTAGAAGTGGTTTTGTGTCACTGGTTGGAGATGACACTAAAGTCTCAGTGAAAATCCTAAGAGATATAGGGGCCTATGATTCGTTTATAGTGGGTTCTGTACTACCGCTATCGGAGGCCACTGACTCTGGTGACCGAATATTGAGTTGTGGGATGGGGTTAACTGTTTTGCCTACTCCTTTACACAAAATAGTTCTAAACTGTGAGCTGGTGCAGGGTGAAGTAGCCGTAGGGGTGCGTCCGGCGTTGCCCATTGAGGGGATTCACTTTATTTTGGGCAATGGCCTGACTGGTAGTCGGGTTTGGGCTGACACTGCGCCATCACCGGTGGTTACTCCTAGTCCTATTTCTGATCAGAAGGTAAATGACTCATCTGAGGGTGTTTCTGCCGGTGTGGTCACACGAGCAATGGTTAAGTCTGATGTGGAGGCATCATCTGAGGGGAGTGGTGGTGATGAGTTGGTGGCTCCGTCTTTTTCTGATTTTCCTCTGTCCGTGTCACTGAGTGAGATGTTGCAGGAGCAGCAAAGTGATCCCTCCCTGAGGGGTTGTTTCTGCTACAGTGATAAGTAGTGCAGGCAGTGGCTACTTTGTGCGGAATGGAGTGTTATTTAGGAAGTGGGTTACTCTTGGTCATGACTTTGTGGGCGATCCAGTGTTTCAGTTAGTGGTGCCGGCTAAATTTCGTTCTCTGGTCCTAAAAGTGGCTCATGATGAGGGTGGGCACTTTGGAGTTAAAAAAACGTATCTTAACATCTTGAAACATTTTTTTTGGCCGCGGGTAAAAAGAGAGGTCGCAGCATATATTAAAAGCGGTCATGTGTGCCAGCTAACGGGGAAGCTGAACCAGTCCATTAAGGCTGCTCCACTGCAGCCAATTACTGCTGTAAATGAACCTTTTGAGTATCTCATTGTGGATTGTGTGGGCCCATTGCCGTGTTCTAAGTCTGGATGTAAGTATCTCCTGACAGTGATGTGTCAGAACACTCGGTATCCTGCTGCGTATGCGCTGAGGTCGATAACAACTAAAGCAGTGATGAAAGCTTTAACTCAGTTTATTTCGGTGTATGGTATACCGAAAGTAATCCAGAGTGACCAAGGGTCCAATTTTTCATCACACATGTTTGAACAGGTGTTAAAAATGTTATGCGTGCAGCATAACCAGTCATCTACGTACCATGCACAGAGCCAGTGTGCCCTGCAGAGGTTCCATCAGACTCTGAAAGCACTCCTGCGGGCGTATTGCACCGAGCTGGATAAAGACTGGGAGGAAGGTCTTCCATGGTTAATGTTGGTGGCTAGAAAGGCAGTGCAGGAGAGTACGGGGTTTAGTCCCAATGAGCTGGTTTTTGCACATACAGTGCGGGGGCCCTTGGCAGTGTTGAAAGATGGCTGGGTGGACACTGAACCGCCTAAGAATTTGATTGACTATGTAAATGGGTTTAGAAATTGGTTGTGGGTAGCAGGTGGGATGGCAAGGAAAAAGTTGCTGAAGTCACAGAGCAGAATGAAAAAGGTGTATGATCGCCGTACGGAACACCATGAGTTTAGTCCTGGAGATCAGGTTCTCGCTCTTATGCTGATTGTGGGTTCTCCATTTCAAGCCAAGTACACCGGTCCTTACACAGTCGCTGAAAAAAATTTCTGATTTGAATTATGTCATTGCAACCCCAGGACGGGAAAAATCAACACAACTGTGTCATGTCAATCTGCTGAAGCCCTATTACAGTCGGGATGCTGAGGTCAGACAGGCAGATAAAGATGAGGTACGTCCGGCTCTCGTAGTCAACTCAGTTTCGGGGTCGCAGGAGGAAGATGGGGTACCGTAGCCTGATGATAGTTTATTATACGGCCGTTTGAATAATTCAGACTCACTCAATAATTTCGACAAACTATCATCCCATTTATCTGAGTCCCAACGCGGTGAGCTGTCTGATTTGGTGCGGAATTATTCCTTTTTGTTTGGAGATGTTCCTACTTGCACGGATTGGATTGAACATGATATTGATGTTGGAGAGGCGCAGCCAATTAAACAGCGGTTTTATCGTATGTCGCCAGAGAAACTAAAACATCTAGATTCTGAAATTAATTACATGCTTAAAAACAGTATTGCTGTACCGTCATCCTCAAGTTGGTCATCCCCTTGTATTTTGGTTCCCAAGGTAGATAGAACACCTAGGTTTTGTACGGATTTTAGAAGAGTGAATTCTGTTACAAAACCCGACTCCTTTCCGCTGCCAAGGATGGATGACTGTGTAGATCAGGTGGGATCGGCCAGGTTTGTCAGCAAATTTGATCTACTCAAAGGGTATTGGCAGGTGCCTTTGTCTCAGCGTGCTCAGGAAATATCTGCATTCGTTACGCCGTCGGGACTCTATTCCTATAGAGTGATGGCATTTGGTTTGAGGAACTCTCCAGCAACGTTCCAGCGCCTTATGAATCGTGCTGTGTCTGGTTTGAAGGTTTTGTGCAGTTTATCTGGATGACCTTGTCGTTTACAGTGATGCATGGCACTCTCACCTTCAGCCTCTCTGGCTTTGTTTGAGAGGCTGGCTGAGGTGCATCTCACCATTCATTTGGCTAAGTGTGACTTTGCTAGGGCTACTGTGACATATTTGGGCCCCGTAGTGGGACAGGGCTGGGTGGCTCCAGTTCAAGACAAGGTGAGGGCAGTGAAGAGGTATCCTCAGCCTACAAAAAAAAAGGAATTGCAGCGTTTTCTGGGTCTGGTAGGTTACTATAGGAGTTTCTGTAAGAACTTTTCCACTGTGGCGTTTCCTTTAACGGAGTTGTTGAAGGCCAGGGTGAAGTTTGTTTGGCCCTTTGCATGTCAGCAAGCTTTTGATAGTATTAAGTCTCTGTTATGCTCGTCTCCCGTGCTAGCAGCCCCACGTTTTGATAAAAACTTTATGCTCCAGGTAGATGCCAGCCAGGTCGGCGCAGATGCGGTTTTGCTTCAGAAGGATGATCAGGGGGTGGAAAGACCAGTTGGTTTTTTTCCAAGAAGTTTAACCGTTACCAGTTACAGGCGCTCTGCACACGTTACCGGAGTCTGCAAACATAATCCAACACATTAACTTTCGGGCTCAAGTCATTACTAATGCCCAGCATTTGTTCCTTAAGCACCTTCAAAGGTCCCCTAACAGAATGTCCGAAGACCAGGTCAGCTGGACTAAACCTTAATGACTCCTGTATTGTCTCCCGTATAGCGAATAAAACGAAAGGAAGTCCCTCGTCCCATTCATTACCTGTGTCCACACAGTACTTTTTCAACATTGATTTCAGCGCTTGGTGAAATCTTTCCAGGGCTCCCTGACTTTCAGGATGATATGGACTTGACACACAATGTTTTATATTGAGCGAGCTCAACACCTGTTCAAACACTCTGGAAAGGAAATTCGTTCCTTGATCAGTCTGTACGAACTTCGGCAGTCCAAAAGTAGAAAAGAACTTAATAAGGGACTTAATTACAGCTTTAGCAGTAATTGTACGTAACGGAATAGCCTCTGGATATCGAGTAGCAGAACACATGATCATGAGAACATACTGATTACCCGATTTCATCTTAGGAAGCGGTCCCACACAATCCACAATCCACAATTACATTCTCAAACGGCTCACCTAGTGCTGGGATAGGCACCAGTGGAGCCGGGGGAATAACTTGATTCGGCTTTCCCATATACTGACGTGTGACATGAACGACAAAAATTTACTACATCTTTCTTAAGTCCAGGCCAGAAAAAATGTCGCAAAACACGGTCATACGTTTTAGTGACCCCCAGATGTCCAGAAAAAACGTGATCATGCGCCAGGGAAAGTACGGGAGGGCGGTATGTGGAAGGAATCACCACTTGATATACTAATGCACTCTCCTCACTCGCAGTGATAGTCGGGTGCCATTTACGCAACAACAAACCATCATCGATGATTTTATACAAGACTCTCTTGTCTTTCCCATCCCTTGCTGCAACGAAACACTTCGACAAAGTTTCATCCATCTTCTGGGCTTCCACAATTTCCTCACGAGTAATTGATAAGGGCAGAACGACATTACCGACCTTTATAACTTCTGTATCTTTACTAACAGGACCACTGTGTGCAACAGCTTCACCAGACTCAGACACACACAAAAAGGTATCCTCCAACACAACCTTTTCATCTTTTTTTTTAACCTGCGCACGAGTGAGAACACATGCAGGAAAAAGATCAGGGTATGTCTGGGCAAGGCATCAGGCATCAGCACATATAAACGAATAAGCAGCCCCTGTATCACGCGAAATCTGTATTTCCACCTGCTCCTCAAGTTTACCACTAAACGATACAAACCCTTTCAATAAGAAAGGCTTGTATATACCATCTGGTGACACTTTTGTGGAATCCTCAGGAACCGTGTTCACAAAAGCAACAGGCTTCTGCTGTGAACCATTCTGCGATTTGCGTTTCAGCACTAGACAATCTGCAATAACGTGACCAGTCTTATGGCAATAAAAGCACTCGCGTCTCTCTTTCGATTGTTCACCCACCACCTTTGTCTGTTCGTTAGCAGATCTCCCCTGGAACAACTGAGGCTGAGCTGCACCCACAGTCGTGTTTTTATCCGGGCGCACACTAAAAAACACATTCTTATGTGTGAGCGCAAACTCCTCAGCGCGCACGGCTGCCGTGGCAAGATCAGTGACTTTTTGCTCATTCAAATACAGAACAACGCGTTCTGGAAAGCATTTCTTAAAATCCTCAAGCAACATTAATTCTCGGAGGGATGCAAAATCAGTTACTTTACTTGATTCACACCATTTATCAAACAATACCCCTTTCTCGCGCGCGAATTCAACAAACGTCTGATTCCCACTCTTCCT
This sequence comes from Siphateles boraxobius, assembly GCF_051911475.1. Lineage (NCBI taxonomy): Eukaryota > Metazoa > Chordata > Actinopteri > Cypriniformes > Leuciscidae > Siphateles > Siphateles boraxobius. The sequence goes on from NW_027509219.1 coordinate 13,709,847, forward strand.
GTGGTATCTAAACTTTTGCCGGTATGCCTCCGGGACTAACTCAAACGAACGAAGGATAGCTATCTTGACGGTCTCGTATTGTAAACTATCTGCTAACGAAAGTGCAGAAAAAACTTACAAAGCTTTCCCTGACAACCGGCACTGCAACAATAATGCCCAAACATCTTTTGGCCATCCTAACGAAACCGCAAAACGTTCAAAAGCTCCAAAATAGCTATCTACTTCCAACTCTCTGAACAAGGGCACCAAGGGAAGATTTTTACTCACATCAAATACAACAGAGGCTATAGAACCGCGACCTCTTGTATCTTTATTCCCCAAGTTAGAAGTGATTGGACCAGCAGTGACAGGGGCGAGCGTCCTCCCCATACGGAGTCGGGTGAGACGAACTTTCAGTTTCGAATCCCCTAACGATCCTGGCGTAGTAGGAGAAAACGGCTCGAAGTGTGGCAAAGCTGCGCGGGCTTCGACGCCGGCCTCCGCCCCAGCAAGTTCCACAACCTCCCTAGCCTCTATACCTTGCGCACCATCGATGATTTGACCTGCTTCTCCCTCCATCTCCGATAACACCAAAACATCCAATTCCACTAATCGATGCAACAACAAATCTTTAATTTCCCTTTTTAGTAATTGTTGTCTAACCAAAATTCGAAAATGGTCAGCTATAACAATCAATTCATCCTTTCGACATCTCTCAAATGCCTCAAATGAAGGATTCTCAATAAACTCCTGCGCGTGCGATGTCATAACGAAATCTACGAACGAACTACAGGCTACCCACTAAATGATGTCAACAAATGTACTCAACAAATGTACTACACCCTTCAATCCCCTAAGTAGCTTTACCCAACAACTTGAACCAGCACCCCAACAACGTCTCTAGGCTTTAAGGATAGGACGAGCCCCCAATTTATGTTACGTCCCTAAAACGGCTCAGGGAATGAGGGGACACAACATAAAATACATTTTTTGTATTCCCAGATTAATTATCCCTGTTGACGCAATTAAGACGCTGGAGCAACATGACACGAAGACATAAGGAGGTTTAAATCAAGTAAATGAATAAATTTATTCATTGCAACCACGTGCACAAAGACAAAAACAATCCAAATACCGTACCCAGGGAGTAGGAATCTGAACGGGGCTTAAAGCAAAAAAAAAAAATATAATCAAAACAAAACCCACATTCTAACTACATTCCCATTCCCACTAGACTACGACATCAAAGAAAGAAACAAAACAAAAACGACGGCGTTCAACACACCTTCGCTAACCTACTCTACATAAAAACTCAAAACATACAAAAGTAGCACCAGCTCCTTACCTGGTGTAATAACAGCGTGCTTCCCTAAATGTTGCATGAATGGAAGTCACGTGACATGCTTGCCTGATTACTACTCCCTGGCCGGGTGTAAAACATTATAAAAGCGACCAAAAGAAAACATAAGAACTCACGTTCTTATCATAATCCAAAATAAACATGAACAAACTATTTAACTCCAAAGTATAAACCTTCAGTAACAAAAACGAAACAAAGAGAGAAAAAAAACAAACAAGGCACGTCAACATCCCGGCGTGACCCAAAACGAAAAACAACAACTTCCTACTTCTCTCTCTCTCTCTCTCTCTATCGCTTCCGGTCTACGTCAGTCTCTTATAGCAAGGACGCCCATTCCGACAGACCACAACGGAAATGCTTCCAGGGGAACCAAATAAGTGACAAACTCAGCTGGGACGCGCTTACAAAATTCGACCTTTTTAACTTTTTTTTTTTTTAACAAAACATACAGAGATTACATTTTTATGACATACAACATGAGCTGAAAACTAAAATAAATAAATAAAAAAGATTGAGAAGGAGAACATGAAGGAAAGATACTAATCTATACATCAGTTACACTGTACAAATTGTTTCATGTTATGTTTACATTTTCATAAAGAAAGTTTCATAAGAAATGTTAGGTAATGTAGGGTCCAAAGTTTTAAAGTTGAGACACTGATGGACAACGTGCTGCGTTGTCATGGGAACATCCCAGGTGAAAATAATGAGTAAATTACGTTGTCTTTCGTTGCTCTCTTCATCAAGTGCATTCCAAACGGCTATATAAATGGCACACTAGTACCATGATCACTCCAAAGTCCTACTTGAAGGGCTCTGCCGTCTGCCCTTTGAAGGGAGTAGGGCATAGAGATGCTCACGAGCAATAAGCACGTCTCAGCTGGGTTTGTCATTTATTTGGTTCCCCCGGAAACATTTCTGTTGTGGTCTGTGTTATTTGCAGCGCGTTTCTGTATTTGGTTGTGTTGTGAAGTTTTGCAGCGCGTTTTTGTATTTGGTTGTGTTGTGAGCTTTTGCAGCACGTTTCTGTATTTGGTTGTGTTGTGAGTATTTGGAACACATGTGTGTTGTGAAACTGATGAAGATGTTTTCTTAATTTGCGGGTGTTTTTTTTTCTATTTACATGTGTTTTATTCTATTTGCATGCATTTTCTTCAGTTGCAGCACGTTGAGCTCTCCTGCCACCATATATTTTAATATGAACAACTATTATTTACAATATCTGTGAAATTACACTTTTTCTAATTGATGTCACACTGAAGCTCTGTGATTTTCATAGTGCACCCTTTAAGCTCACCTTACAATAATATTAAGTCTTATTAAAATTAAAGCAGTGTAAAATCACAGACCATCAATAAACTGTAAATGTATAATATTTTGGATTTAAAAGTACAAACCATTAATGCCTGTGAAGTAATATATTAGTGTAGCACACACTCTTATAAAGCTAGTAAGGTAACTATGTTCTGTAGTATCTGCGCTATATTGCTAAAACTATCTTTCGGATCTATCTGTAATTATTTCCATCCATGTCACAGGTTATAATATGCAAAGGTCTAAACATGAATCAATTAATTTTGCAGTGAGTAGTTATACTAACCAAAATTAAAGGCTTAAATATTAAAAAAATGCACATTTAAGGGGCTCCTCTTTTGGAGAAAGTTTTCAGACAGCTTTCAAAATGGCCACCAGACAGTGTGAACAAATAGATACCCATATCTCAGTGTGCAATGGTCTGATTTGCTTGAAATAACAGGAGGTATGAAGTAAGAAACACATCAATTGGTTAAGACATCAAGTAGTAAAAAACATTTTTTTTTACTTTTTATAATCTGAGTCGAAATATGGTAGTGTGCTTAATTGGTATTTGAGCTTAATAGGTACATTTACTCTATTATATACATATATACTAACATGTGTATTTATATGTATTAATTTGAAGCAACTTGAAGGGAATTAATTTGTTTGTCTGAGTGCATGTTGTCTGATTGTTTGAATTTCATTTATTTATTTCAATTACAGTGCAGGTAATTGGCTCAGAAAGTTGAGCAAAAATTCAATTTTTTAAAAGGCAAATTCAGTTTTTGGTCTATTTAAATATGTAGCTCTATATCTTTTGAAATGAATTAGATTTTTTTTCAAAGTGGAGAACCCCCCCTTCCACAAACGTTCACGCTGCGCTGTCAGACACAAGAGAGCGTCACCAATGTGGTATGTTGTGGATCAGAGGTATGGGGGTACAAAGGAGACAGAGATAAAGTAAATAAGAGAAAATGTGTTTAGTAAGCGGGACATGATAGGGCTTATCTCCTTGTTTCTGCACTAGATGGCTGACTCTAGTTACACGCTGATGCATTGTACATCCTTCTAGCACACAGAGCCAAAAGAAATCATGACACACACTCCTCCCACGGGGGTTAAACGCAAATCAATTATTCACTACTGAGACCGGAATGCCTTCAGTAAGAGGACTGTTGTTTTGCAGATGTCATCAGACATTCATGTGACATTACAGGTGGAGAACCAAGGGGATCTTTCCCTTCCTTCCTCTGGTTGTTACGGACAGTGAAACAGAGATACATGTCATCTTTGTCAGCTGAAATCAGCAGTGTAGGTCAGGGAATGAAGCTGTGCGGGACCTTACAGGAAACATGCATGAATTAAAACCATGTACTGTATTAAAGGGATAGGTATTTTTCTAATAATTCAACGGCTACCACACCTCAATTACAATAATTACACCTCAAGGCATTGTTTAGATGTTTTATTTCAAGACTTTTGTGAGTTTTTTTGTCCTTAAAACGCTCTTGTGTTTTGAACTAATTTCTCATGCATCTCATCCCAACCCTCCAATGCTAATTACCCTATTACCCTATTGGTAAGCCCTGCCCCCCTTAGTTACTGTTGCTAACTTGACAAACAAACTGCTAAATGTCTTACAATGACAGCTGTCAGTGTGAAAACTATCTCCCATGATGTTTTTGATCAATCTTGGACACAGATGGACCACCTCTCGTAATGGAGCATTCAAGTGAGACTTAAATGTGCCATGGAGGGATATATAAAAGATTTTAAAATAAATATGATGGGTAACAACATTAATTTGGAAGCGAGGGTTTACCGATCACAATGCAAGCGGGAGAAGCCTCATGTTACGGTCGTCAATATGGCGATGATACTCAGCTGTATATCTCTTCGCGCCCCGACAAAACTTCCCAATTCAAGAAATTAATGAAATGCATAGCTATAAAAATATGGATGACTAGTAATTTTCTATTACTTAATTCTGAAAAAAAGTTTCTAATGATTGGAATAAAAACCTCTGCACGTACTAACCTAGAATACTGTCTAACAATTGATGGCTGCTCTGCCAAGTCTTCGTCGTCGGTTAGGAACCTGGGTGTGCTCTTTGTTACCAATCTTTCATTTGAAAGCCACGCATCTGTAAAACCGCATTCTTTCATCTTAAAATTATATCTTAATTACGACACATGCTTTCAATGAAAAATGCGTAACAGTTAGTTCATGCGTTCATGACACCAAGGCTAGATTATTGTAATGCTCTAATGGGTGGTTGCCCTCCACGCATAATAAACAAACTACAGCTGGTCCAAAACGTAGCAGCTAGAGTTCTTAGAACCAGGAAGTATGACCATTTTAGCCCAGTTCTGTTAACACTGCATTGGCTCCCTATTAAACATTGTATCATTTTAAAATATTGCTGATTACTTGCAAAGTACTAAATGGTTTAGCTCCCCTGTACTTGAGCGAGCTCTTAACGCACTATAGTCCTTCACATCTATTGCGATCTCATAACTCTGGCCAGTTGATAATACCTAGAATATCAAAATCGACTGCTGGCGGTAGATCCTTTTCCTATTTAGCACCTAAACTCTGGAACAGTCTTCCTAACATTGAAGCAGACACACTCTGTCAGTTTAAATATAGACTAAAAACACATATCTTTAACCTGGCATACACATTGAAAATTATACATTCCTATTATTCAAATCAATTATATGATTATTAGGCTGCATAAATTAGGTCAGCCGGAACCGGGAACACTTCACACCTGATGTACTCGTTACATCATAATACGTATGGCATCTACGCTAATGTTAGTCTTTCTGCTTATTCCGAGGTTTACTGTAATACTGGATCCAGGCCGTATCCAGATCAGATGGTGGACCTGCACCTAGACACGTCCATAATGCATGATGTAGTCAGCCAGATCCGGGCCGTATCCAGATCAGATGGTGGACCTGCGCCTAGACACGACCATAACGCATCCCTGAAGTTTCAGCAGAGATTGTGTCAACTAGCCTCTCCCCTCTATGAAGGCTTCATCGACTTTTTTGCATATGCAAAAGTATTTTATTGATGAAGTCACAGGGCACTGCTGACGAAAAGTTTCTATGCACGTGAACGTTTCCGTCTGTGTATGTACTGTAGATATTATCTAAAGAGAGCGTGCTTTCCATAGATAAACATTATTTCGTGGGCAAAACAAGTAAACAGTTTGACATTTTTATCGTGTTATTTTTTTTTATCTTTATTTGTTTGATCATTATTATTTTGTGTTTGGGTTCTTTTGCTGTTGTAGGCTCTAAGGACCTTTGAAATAACTGAAATCATCTGGCAAAGTGACATGGACATGGAATGCGCTCAAGACCTGCCTAGAAGTACTTTTGAAGTCCATTTACTGGAAAATAATTACAGACCTTAGATTAAGCTTTCAATAAGGCCATGCTTCAGACTTCCAGCAAAGTCTTTGCTTTTTTTTGCATATTCAGATTGTATTCAGATGGGTTTTTGAAAGTCTGGACAGCAAAAAAACATTTTTTTTTTTTTATCTGATTCAAACCACATATGGAGGTGTTTTAAAATGCGATTCAAATCAGATTTTTCAGTCTGCCTGAAAAGATCTGATTTGAGAAAAAAATCCAATTTGCCTGCAGTCTGAACATAGGCTCAGAGTTTATAACGTGCAAATGTAAGATACGTGCAGTCGTGAGAAAGAAAGTCCAAATTGTGAGAGATAAACTAATTGTGAGGCAAAAGTCGCAATGACCTTTTTCTCTGTGTACTTCATGGCAAAAATAAGATTTCATACTATTTTACGTGACTTCTAATGTAATTGAAATGGGCTTCACAACTTTCGGTCTGCAGTATTTTAGATAGTGGATTAGCCTGATAGAGAACTGCTGATTTTTGCACATGTGTGTCAGTGTAGCTTGTGTGATTGTGTGTGTGTGTGTGTATCACCACATTATATCTTGACTGTGTGTATCTTTCTGACTCAGCTCAATGGTTTCAGAGGGCAGATGAAGTGCTAATTATTTCAGATATGTACTGGATAAAACATGCCTAGTCCGCACCATTCACTACCCAGAATACCACTGCATTAATCACGTGTGTCAGCACATATTCATAAACACTCATTAAAGCCACAAGATTGCACTTCCTCACACAACACTACTCCCTGTCAACGTTAGACACAGTTTTCTGAAAAGAAAGTGCAGTCATCTAAGAAACCATATATATTGTCTGATGAACTCAGTGTAGGAAGCTTATTTTAAATTCATAATCACCAGTTCTAAACCACTTTGACAGATTTTGGAGTGTAAACTTATGTTATAAATACTAATTTAATATAAATACAATATCACATTTTCCTTTTACCTGAAAACCAATTCTATAATCACAACAACAATATATATATATATATATATATATATATATATATATATATATATATATATCAAACGTATATGAAATAAGATGAATCAAGGAGAAATATCTATTTAAGATAAAGTGTTTTCTGGAGCATGTTAAAGGTTGTTATGGGACTTTGCCAGTGGAACAAATTTCCTCAAAGATTGAACCACAGGCTTTTCAGGAGATTGGAATATAGGAGATTGGAAAGACAAATTGACTAGTAACGTTCCAATAGAAGCAGACCCTCAAATTATTCTAGGAGGTAAAAAAAAAACTGGATTCTAAAATAAATGCTTAACACTTTCCAAGCAATTACACTTGAACGGAGGCATAATTCCACTTCAGCTCAGCCATAATCTTCATCTGTAATCTACATCACAACAACAATGATATCTGTATCTGCTTCATTGAGATAAAATAATGCAAATAGAAAATATCCAAGTAAATAACCTGTGATTTACACAATCAATTCAAAATGAATTTTTCTTGCTCCAGAGCTTATTTCTGGTAGGTCTAAGAGAAGATGGAATAGACATGGAAATTGTAGTTTGTAAAGTCTATAAACTGGCGCAAAGCAGAGGCAGAAACATGCAGAGCTTGGCAGATGGTAAGACATCTTAGGGAAGTCAAATGCTTTAAGCTTGTCACCGACTGCTCGCCAATATCAGAGGTGAAGGTGACTGCAAAATGATTTACCCTTTCACTTCTTCAACAAGAATTAGTAGTTTGCAATTGCGAAATATTTTTAGAAATATTTTCAAATGACTTCACACATATTTTGCACGCTTTAAGATCAGACGATGGCAAATGCACAGACATATTGGATAGAAATGGAATGAAACTCAAAGTGAAAAATGCAGCTGTCACACGCTGAACCAAAGACAGCCTAAACAGCAGGGGGGTATGGATTGCTTTGTCTCTTGTTTCATCAAATTTGACAATGCCATTAAACTCAAACACAGGCAAAATCTTAACTCATATTCAGATTGGAAGTTTTACATCACGCTCGTCTCGTCTCCTCTCTCCAAGACGTATTTAGATTTGATTGATAAAATAAATAAACGTCTAGATAAAAGAGTGTTATCTCTTCCTCCCTACTGCTGTCTGAATTATCAACAGGCTACTTTATAAGGGTGTCACGTACAAGTGGGTGAACAGAGTGTATGAATACACTTTATATGCGGTAGAAACTGATTAGCCTCTCATTTATGAAAAGGCCCCATTTCTGCAGGAATTAAAAAGTCTTTTGTTGATATTCAATAAGTGTATGAGCCTCAGTCTGGGTGTTTTTGCTTGCAGATGTATATTTCATTTCGGGATTATTGTATGATTTTGGGCTGTCCCAGAAAAAAGATGAGCAATCATGACGATTTCTGTGGTCGTGGCTCCTAAACGGTGGTCCTACGTCGTAGAGTGAGAGGTTCAAGATGGCCATTGCCACGATCTTGCGACCAAAGTTAGCCTACAATAATTTTCTGACAGTGTCAGAAATTTAGCATTATCATTTCACAGTGCTACAACCTACGTCTACTGATAGCAAATACAAATGCTACATGAAATGCCGTATTGATCAATGCGACATGGCACTAAAACTTAAAACTACTTACCTCAAGCTCCATTTGCAAAATTGCCATCCCAAGTTGGCCTCTTTTCCCTAGCCATGGACATATCCATATTCCAATCTTCTTTCGCTTCCTCTTTTTTCAGCACACAAAAAAAAAATCTTGCTCCAGTTTACCACTAGCGAATGCTAATGACATTTTATTATTCTATACTAACTTGTCGTAGCCTACGATTCAATAGGTGCCATCATCATACAGTCTACATACATGTCGTACCCAAGTTTATTAGTGTCACGGTTCACAGGTTCACTTTCTCATTCTTTGTGTTACTGCTCCGATCTGATTGCCCATGAGCGCCAGCTGTGCTGACGAGCAATCAGATCAGTCGCAGGTGTATCTCGTTTGTGAGTCCTATATGTAGTGCTGTGTTCCCTGGTCCTGTTCGGGTCTCATGTTTGTCTTCAGTCTCGTTCTCAGTTCCGGTTCTCACGGATTCCTGCAGCTCTCTGCCAGCCCTTTCACTCTGCTTCAGTGGATTATCTGGTCCGTGTCGTTTTCACTCTGCTTCAGTGGATTATCTGGTCCGTGTCGTTCTTACGGCCGTTTCACACCGCAAGCATGAGCGGAGCGTGAGCAGCACGTCAGCGCAACTACATCGTCACTGCAGCGTCACTGGAGCTGCAGATGCGCGCGAGTATTCACACTGGAAGCATTTTTACAGCGTCACAACAGCAGCTCCCGGGCTACATATAAGGCTACATATAAGCAAGCATTTCTTTACAAAGACTTTTGAAAAATTTGTTTTTAGAAGTTGGTGGTCATAAACACATTTGAAGTTTGTTCAAAGCCCAAACTGAATAATTAAAAACAAGTTCAATGGGTAGCCTACATTTTCTATAAAGTTTTATTTTCTTTATGTTAGTCTTCATTTCCTTTTCTGACATACTGCAATTCTTGTTAAAACACACTAGACATGCAAATTCTATGCGTTTTGGGCACTTTTTGTGTGAATTCATATTAATTTTGTCCATCAAAAGTGTGCTTTCACTTTAATTGAGCGTGAGCAGCACAGCAAAAACAAACTCGAAGCCGAAACCCCGCTTCACTGCTGCTATCGCGACGCTCCTGCTTGACGCTCACGCGCTGCTCCTGCTCGCGGTGTGAACGAACTCATTGATTAACATGCACAGCTAAAAAAATACGCACTGCTCACACGTCGCTGACGCTTGCGGTGTGAAACGGCCGTTACTCTGCTTCAGTGGATTATCTGGTTCTTGTCGGACTTACTGGGTTCCGGGACCACGCTTCACCCACTGCAGTCATCTGCGCTGCCAAGGCTCTGCTGTCTGACCAAGGACTTCACCAGACTTCCTGTTTCACTGTTCACTCAGTATTTATTAATAAATACTTTTTACTTGCTATTGGATCCTGTGATTCCTACCCAGATATAACCCTGACATAACGATCCGACCACGTTATGGATCCAGCAAGTATGGCTGAGCTACGAGAGATACTGAACAAAAACAACGCACGTTTCGATCGGCAGGATGAACAGATCACAGCTACCAGTCGTGCTGTTCAGACCTTGGTGGCGCAGATGGCAGAACTCTCCTCCCAGTTACAGCAGCTGAGAGTCGAGTCTGCCCACGGGACCACTGCGCCTAATCCACCACCCGCTGTTCCACCCCCGGCCCAGCCTTCCAACAGTCCGGAGCCTCGTCTACCTCCTGCTGCTTATTCGGGTGAGCCACAACTGTGTCGTGCATTCCTGACTAAATGCTCACTGTATTTAGCTCTCCAGCCGTCATCGTTCCCCACCGAAGAATCCAAAGTAGCCCTTGTAGTCACACTACTCTCTGGACGAGCGGCGCTGTGGGGAACTGCTGTATGGGAGCAAGGGCATCAGTGCTTGACGTCCTTCCAGTCCTTCGGCGCAGAACTTAAGAAGGTGTTTGATCGCGCAGTCTCAGGGAGGGAGGCGGCCAGGTTCTTGGAAGACCTTCGACAGGATCACAGGTCAGTGGCGGACTATGCCATTGAGTTCTGGACACTGGCCGCGGAGTGCAAGTGGAACAGCGAGGTGCAGTGGGACATCTTTCTGCATGGGTTGGCCGATTGCATCAAGGCTGAGATCTACACTCTGGACCTACCTGCATCTCTAGATGGCCTGATTGATTTAGCCATTCGAGTGGACTCAAGACTGCAACGTCGAGATCTGATAATGCAGAGGAGTTCGATTCCAGACGTACAGAACCATCCTGTTACACCTTCCTGTGATGCGTTCGGCCCTACATTCGACCCGGAACCCATGCAGGTGGGCAGAGCTCGGCTCTCCCGGGAGGAGAAGGAGCGGAGGAGAGCCCAGGGGCTGTGTTTATACAGCGGGACCGGGGGACATTTTGCCACAAACTGCCCGGTAAAAGCCAAGGCCCGTCAGCAGCGAGGAGGTTACTGACGGGTGGCATTACTTTTGAGGAAACCTCCCGTGAATCGACGCTCCTCCCGGTCAGACTGCAGTGGGCCACTTCTCACCACATCTGTGACGCGCTCGTGGACTCTGGAGCGGAGGGGAGCTTTATGGACCGTGATCTGGCACAGCGCCTGGGTATTCCCATCATTCCCATCACTCATCCCATATCTGTCAACGCACTAAGTGGTCAACTCCTGTCACCCGTCACGCACTCCACCGGACCGGTGAGTTTGACTACTTCTGGCAACCATGTCGAGAAGATCCATTTTCTCCTCATTGACTCTGCTTTTGCGCCTGTGGTGTTAGGCCACCCCTGGCTCACCCTCCATAACCCTCACATTAACTGGCGGCAGAGCTCTATCATGTCTTGGAGTGAGAATTGTCATGCGTCTTGTTTGGTGTCTGCGTGTTCTTCTGTGTCTTGTTCTGTGTTGCAGGATGAGCAGGTGGACCTGTCTAACGTGCCCGGGGAATACTCGACCTGAAGGAGGTGTTCAGTAAGTCTCGGGCTGCTTCTCTTCCTCCTCATCGTCCCTATGACTGTGCGATAGACTTATTGCCAGGTACGTCTCTGCCTAAGGGCAGATTATACTCTCTTTCCGTTCCCGAGAGGGAGGCCATCGCGGAATATATTTCTGAGTCTTTGGCAGCCGAGTTCATCCGCCCTTCCTCTTCCCCCGCAGGGGCGGGATTCTTCTTTGTGGGTAAGAAGGACGGTTCCTTGCGTCCTTGTCGTTCAACCCTCGATAGTCAATACATCACGGTAAAGAATACTTATCCTTTGCCGTTGATGTCTTCAGCCTTTGAGAGACTGTGGGGCACCTCCTTATTCACAAAGTTGGATCTTCGTAATGCCTATCATTTGGTCCGCATCAGGAAGGGGGATGAGTGGAAGACCGCTTTTAACACCCCCAGGGGGCACATTGAATACTTGGTTTTGCCGTTCGGGCTTTCCAACTCCCCCGCGGTTTTCCAGGCATTCGTCAACGACGTGTTGAGAGACATGGTCGATCAGTTCATATATGTCTACCTGGATGACATATTGAAATCACTAGTGAACTGACTTGAGGCCCACAGAGAAGGAAACGAATAGTTGAAATGAAGTCGTTATTTGTTTATTTTTTGTGCACAAAAAGTATTCTCGTCGTTTGATAAACTTAAGATTGAGTCACTGTAGTCACTTGGACTATTTTAACTATATCTTTAATAACTTTTAGGGGCTGGCAAGCTTCAATTCCTTAAGAAGCCTATGGAGGAGTGAACCAGCTCTCAGATTTAATCAAAAATATCATAATTCGTGTTCCGAAGATGAACGAAGGTCTTACGAGGTTGGAACAACATGAGGTTGATTAAATACTGACATAATTTTCAAACTGTAATGCTAAGCTTAAAATAATGTTATTCCAGCTGCAGAGACAAAAAGTGTTTTACCTTCTTGTTCTGTGCTATTTTTAAAACATTGCTCTGTTTGTTTGAGTATCCTGAAATGCCCAACAACAGCTTAACAAATAGTGTGAGTTTGGGGTGTGGCTATTGTTTGACTGACCAATGGAATAATTAGCAAATGTTTGGGATACCTGTTTATAAATAAAGACTTATTTTGCATGGTTCCTTGCTAAATACTGTAATGACCTCAAAACACTTTTATAATAGTGCATGATTTGCAAATGAATACATTTTGATGTTTGCATCACATAATCAGCTCCATATGTATGGCTTTCCTACGTAGTAAACTTGCTCAGTAGCTCACCTGGTACAGTGTTGCAGAGCACTCAGGTACTAGTCCTGTGAAACACAAGTCACAGCACTTGATAAAAGAGCTCAAAGACTTGTAGAAGCAAGCTGAAATGATATGGTTGCTTCAGCAAATGAAGTTTTTTATCACACATTTGCTTTTGTTAACATTATTGGTTAGGTTTAGTGTAGGTGGTACGTTATTGGTTAGGATTAGTGTAGGTGGTACGTTATTTTCAAACACAAACCTTTTAGCATCACTCACCGAACATTTCATTTCTGAACTGCCGCGATAAATACAACTACTAACATAAAACGTTGTCAGATTAACGTTCATCTGTTTTGGATAAATCTGAACCTGATTTTAGAGCCACTCATTGGACAATAAGCAATGGATCTTGCAGAAATGTCATCACAGGCGATTATTTCCAGTGAGCCTGGGTTGGTTAATCTAACTAACACATATATTTTTGCCAATCACCTCAAGGATCACATTTGCAACAAGCCTTTTATTGTTGTCCTCAACACAAAACAAATGCGGGAGGCAGTAAAAATTGAAGTGGCTTTATTGATCAGGAAACAAGCACAGCATTAGCATATCTGGAGCTCACAGCAGTCTACAAAGGGAGGTGACCCTTACATCAAAGCAGTGATGAGATGACGTAGAACTCTGCTAATTCCAGAGGTGATCAAATCACAATGGTTTATCAAAGTCATGTGACACAGCAAAAGCTCCATTGAATGTCTCTGTGAAGTGCTACTCTTTTTCATAGTTAATTTCTTTGCATCTGAAATTTACATTCGTCAAATGGTCTCATTCTGATACCAAATCCCGTCCCCTCCTGACCATAGCTAAAAATCTTATACACAAATGTACTGTACATGTAGGCTACACACACACTCAACAATCACACACTTCTGTATCCACCAGTCACAACATTATCCAAACCATAGTAGGCCTTTTTGATAAACAGTACAGTATCAACACTGTTTTGGAGAGTATGTGGCAAATGCTTTTCATCTCAGGTACATTGAGATATGAATGTACTTTGACTTTTTGTTAAAAGGTTGTATGACTAAATGTGAACTGACACCTTTTTTGGGTGTCAGAGAATTCACATTGTATTTCTTAGATTTCATTCACTGCTACTTTTGTTCCCACCAAATATGACAGCACAGTTTTGAAAATAATTTCAAATCAAGGATTGCGATATCAGTTTCTGGTGACAGGATCATTTTACTTATCATTTGAATTTGTTCTTGTTCTCACTCAACAATGACAAACCTGCCTTTTGACTTAATACCTCCGTTAAAATATATATATACTTTTTTTTACTCAAAAAGGCAGCATACTTCAAAAAATATACCGTTTATAGATCTATATATTCCAGATGTTTCAACAAAAGTATTCGGTGGCTCTGAATTGTCAAAACACCTCTTAAAATGCTTGATATTTGACGTTCTGCGTCAATTCTGCGTATTTGCTAAAAACAGAAAATCGAACCCGATCTGATTTTTTTATGACGGACGAAAGGTTCGGAGTAAACGTAATTGAAACAACGCAAGGTCGTATTTTTTTTTTTTAACCTGCGAAATTTTCGGACGAGAATTTGGAATGTGTGCAAGGACCTTAAGTCTTGGAACATTCACACGAAATGAGAAGATCTGGTAAAATAGAGCTGATTACATCACTGCATCCTTTTAGAAATAATGTTAGAATCTTAGAATACTCCTACATCTTTTGGTACTAAAAAGTATTTAATCTATTAATTAAACAAAAAGTTTGCATGTTGATGTTGATCTGTTTTGACAGATTGATCCCAACTGATATTACATTTCTTTAATGTGTTTCAATGGCATTATTGTCATATTTACACAAAGAATTTTCATATTTATCATTTGCTTTGCAATTGTACGTATATAACAAGCCTATAGGACACAATATATCAATATTTTTAGTTTTGACCTTTACATTTATATATTTTTATATCGATGTCTGTTTGTTAATAACTTCAGTGTTTGGAATGTTGATAAAAGAGTCATACGTTTCTAGTGCATTTACTGAACCTGTGAATTGAGGGGAGTACATTTTTAGTAACATTCCGAACATCAAAACTCGGCATCGACCTTCTCCACATAGTGGCTAGAAAATAATGAGGAGGAAAAACAAAGAGTAAGGCCACATCAGAAATTGCACACAATGATTCACATGACGATGAATGCCCCAAAACACTTTTCTTTTTTTGTCAGTGTTTTTCTTGTGTAGAACCAGAGACAGATTATGCCATGACTATTAATGGTTAGTGGTATGAGCACCTCCAGGTTTTTCTCAGTCATGCAGTTCTTGTCACTCCCACTGCTCGTCTAGAACTTTATCTAGGGTCTCTTCATCTTTCATTTAAAGACAACACATAATAATTAACAGCTGTACTTTTGGAAAGAAAAACATTCATATTCACAGACAAAATTATACATGTGTGGGCAGCCCATCGACATTGCGAACCCACACGGAATCCGTTTGCAAAGATCTACTTCTCCTGTTGATCCACTGGTACGCTTTCATCAACTTCATCTCAACATTCCTTTTCTTTTTCAAATCTGTCAAACTAAGTAGAGAATGTGACTAAGAGAGCTGTCGCCCATGACATCCACCTCCCGCTGTGTCGACAGGGTACAGATTTAAACTTCAAACACTTCACGTTTAAAAGAACCACTGGAAAGTAATTACTCCTGTTCGACTGGTGGACAAAAGAAGGAAAAAAGACGGAACTGAAAAGGAATAATCACAATGAGAAAGCTAAAGCAGCTGTCAAAGAAGAGCATGGCAAATCCAATAAATGGGCAGTGGGCCGGGATGGAGAATGCCTCTCAGAGATGGTGTAATACAGTGCTAATTCAGGCCTGATGGGTGCTGCGAGACAAACCTTTTTATGGGCGGCAGGAAGTAGTACAGTAGACTGGAAAGCTTTGTGCCTGGGTCTTTAGTTGCAGGTCCACCAATCAGGTGCCTTACAGGTCTTCGACTTTGGAATCAAGCGGCTAAGTACACAATATCTGTTTCTTGGCCGTTTGCTCATTCGCTATGCAACTTTCTCAATCAGCCATGGCAAAGGTGCAGCAGACTTTTCGATATGTGTCTCTGTGTTCTTTCTGTTTGGTGTTCATTTGAAAGAAATAAAGAAAGCTGCAGTAGAGGAGAGAGGCGTGAGTTTGGTCTGAAGATGATCATGAGGGGGTTTCCATCAGCCTTGGCCTCACTTTGCTGGCTTATGAAGCTCAGGTAGTTCTACATAGTGAGGTTTCCAAGAGCAAACAACAGACCGACCATCAAAACATCAGTTAGGGCTTCTGTGCCTGGACTTGAATTTGTGGGAACCTCTACTCTTGTGTTCGGTGGGCTGCCAGGAACCTGTGAACAAACATACAAAATAATAGGTCACACTTTAGATTAGGATCCAATTCTCAACTAATTATTAAGTACTACTTTTGCTCAATAAACTCCAAACTACTGCTTATTAATAATTTGTAAGGTAGTTGTTAAGTTTTGGTATTGGGTAGGATTAAGGATGTAGAATATGCTCATGCAGAATAAGGCATTAGTATGTGCTTTAGAAGTACCAATAAACTGCCAATATCCTAATAATGCATGCTAATAAGAAACTAGTTCATAGTGAGAATTGGACCATAAACTAGAGAGTATAATAATAATATTATATGGAACACCAGACATTGTTCAAACTGGTGAATCTCGTGAAAATAAGACCAGGTCACATTTTACAAAAAAAATTTTTTAAAAAATTATATATATATATATATATATATATATATATATATATATATATATATATATATATATATATATATATGTGTGTGTGTGATATGGATCTTTATGATATGATTTACAGATGAAAGTTATTAGGACCATTACTATTATTAGTAGTATTATCATTGTTGTTGTTTTATTGCTACATATTATTGTTATTATATACTACAGTTGCATATTGTTGAAAAATACTACCAAAATGCTTCTGAACATTTTCTTTGTAATGTTCACTACTCAACTACAATTTTATTGAATATTATAGAATAACTCATTATTTATATTTTACATTATTTTCAGTGCTGACTGCCATTCAATTCTTATTACAATTGCATTCATATATTACAGTAATACAAATTATTATTATTATTATTAATACTCATTTATTTACTTTACTTTGTGACTGACATTATTTTCATGATACTGCAGTTACATATAGTTGACAAATACTAATATTAATACCATCATTAATACTTAATAATACTTAATAATTTGGTGTATAATATGACCCGGACACGTTCTTGACAGTTTTTGTGAGATTTACCCAAACCCTCTAAAGCTTTTGCAGCACATGCAAGTGACTGTACAAGGGAAATGTCTTATTATAACACATTTACAATAAAGCCACAATGCATGCTCTGGTGCTATGGTGCTCGACACATGATAGTCATCAAGCCTTTTTTCCCTTTTCATGCACAAGCAAGAGATCCTTATAGATAATGCTTGAACTCACTGGCTTGGGGAGTTTCATCTCTGCACTTCTTACCTCACTTTCGCAGATGTAGTCTTTTGCTTGATAGCAATCAAATTCCTGCAAATAAGGAAATAAGGTTATCCTTAAAATATGTAATTAAGTAAAATGCGATGGTGTCTTGTTTTAAAGGATCTACTTTATCTATCTGTAATGCATTATTCTATCATTCTATCTTATCTATCACCTGACAATGAATCAAATCTGAAGTGCTACTTTCTTTTATAGATTTTTTTTTGGGTCAACACCCCCTAGCATATAGCAGTTTAATAATTTAACCAGTCTGACAGAAGAGTTCAAAGTGTTTCTAGGATAAGGTTTAAGAAAAAAATCCTAAATATAATTCCAAAATGTTTAAGTTAGATGCCAAAATGTGCATAATAACACATGCAAATACATTGTAATCCTCTAAATGTGTCTCTCTCTGTGTGCTGCTCTAATGGGGCTCTTCCTCGGATCTGTAAAGGGCAATAAAGGGATTGATGAGGCTCTTGCAGAAGCATGATTTATCTGAATTACAGGGATTTCAATCAAAATATGTCATTATGCCACTCAGTTCTAAAGCTTGCACTCAAAGAGATGTCATTCTGCACAGTGCTGAAAAAATTAGAGGGAATATTGTTGTAACTAGCTGGTGTTTGGACGTTTTGATTTGCTTAAAGGTGGTACCTGGATTGAAAAGTTTAAGAAACTCTGATTTATATGATTACATTCATTAATATTTTTAAAGGGTGAAAACTTGTGTCATTTTATTTAATTTGATTTAATGTCAAACTAGTATACTGCATTTTATGCATTTTTTATCAAAGGGGAGTTTTAAGAATGTATAGCATGACTATTAATGTAATACATATGATGAATAGTGAGTAAATAGTGACAATTAAATATTTTTAAGTGAACTATTCCTTTACAGGCACACTATATAAGATTTTTGGATTAAAATATCCAAAATATCCAATTTCATATATTTTGTTGATTTGTGCATTTACATTATCCCAAATGTTTCTAAGAATGTTTAAATCCAGAGAAATAAGCAGTTTTAACAAGGACATGGACTGTG
This sequence comes from Siphateles boraxobius, assembly GCF_051911475.1. Taxonomy (NCBI): domain Eukaryota; kingdom Metazoa; phylum Chordata; class Actinopteri; order Cypriniformes; family Leuciscidae; genus Siphateles; species Siphateles boraxobius. The sequence continues at coordinate 13,728,301 of NW_027509219.1, forward strand.
TCCGTGCATCACCTATCAATGACATGATACCCGCCTTACCCTCGATTTCCAGTTTTATTTTATTTTTTATTTACACTTTAAAATATTATGTGTTTTATTAGACAGTTGAGCAACTGTTTGGATACATTCATCGACAGAAAACAAATCATTGTTATATAGCTAAACACAGTTAGTCTTTTTGTTTAAATCTCGTTTTTTTGATTTACCGCGAGTACCATATTTACCATGCCAAATATCGATCTAGCTTACTGCAGTGTGCAACAAGTGTCAAAAAAAAAAAGTAGCCGCCGAGCAAAGGTACAGAGTAGCATTATAACAACTTTCAACACAGTCAAATGTATCTAATATGATAAAACAGCGCTGCGTTACCCCACATACGCATGACCGGAAGAAGTGGAAGGGACATAATAAAAGCTCCACTGCTCTCGAGCCGCATGTCGTGCTTGTCTCTCATTAGCAATCACTCCAGTGGCCCGTTCCGCTCCAACGGCTTTTGTAACGTTAATACATTACCGGTCATCCATGAAAAAGATTTCTGCCTGAGTCCCTTCGTATTCTCCACCGGCTGTAGAGATGAAGACAACAACTCCCATGATTCCACGAAATTAAGGTGTCATCAAGCTATGCCTTTGTTTTGAATAAATGAACTCTAGTAGCGAAAAGTTACATAGTGTGCCTTTAATAATGATTTCCGACTTTTTTTTTAAATGTATACAAGAAAATACTATTTCAGTCTTTTTACTTCAAAAATTGACTTTTAATTAAATGTATTACTTGCCATTTTTTTGTAATCATTTGTTACATTTACAAGCAATTTCTGTATTTTTTTTCAGTGCTTTTCACTGAGACCTAGAAATTTGACATTTACATATCCTGCATTTGTGGTAAAAGTTCTGTTAAATAAACTTGTATAATATAGACAGACATACATTGTCCCATTCTACTCATCTTGCTTTATTTTAAGCCAACTCTTTTGGCCATCTACTTTTAATTGACTGAATTCTCATAAGGCCTCGGACTTCTGAAGGTCTTCGCAAGGAGGTGCAAATCATTCCCTTCCTATTCACTCATATAACCATACATTTATTTCTGCATCTAATGTTGTAAAATTCTGTTCCCCAAACAAGGTCATCAAAGCTTGTTTGTCAAGACGTCGCCGTGGCATTGTTTATGACAAAGAACGATGGAATTGAACTAGTGCACTCACACAGACACAGACTCGCCCTAATCCAATAAATCTGTTTTCAATTATGTTAGAATAAAGACTGAGACCTTTCAGCCGGGCCTGGAGTACATCCGTGCGCCCAGGCTGGCATTTGCAATAAGCCCACTGAGGCTTAGAAGAGATGCAATCATCTCCCGACACCTTCAAGATAGGAAAAAAGTATAGCGCGCGGACAATAACGATGGCAAGTCTCGGTTTTGAATTGTTTCTAGAGATATCAAGAACACCTCTCAGCGATTTATAATTAAAATTGCATTCTTGCAGCAACATCCTGCATATGTTTGTCTCTCTCAAAGCCGTTGGTTTGATCAGGTGCTGTAGTCCCGAAAACCGAGCAGCCACATGACACATACAATGGCCAGGAGGCAGAGACTGTATCCCATAGGGATTTAGTGCCTCAATTTGTGTCCGCTGTGTGCTGCTCCCTTAGTCAGCCTTCTCTCCACACAATGCTATTTACCCGAGACTCAATCGATCTTAATCTTCCCTCCTCTGATTAAAAGGTAGAGCATGAAGAACTATTAGAATGAGTGATTTCAAGATGTTTTGAAAGTAAGTGCATTATATGAGCTGTTAAAGTGCGTGTGGAATTTTACCACAAACCCCTGCATCTTATTCATGAACAACCCATAACCAGTATAAGAAAGTGTGAAAATTGCTGTGTGGTTATTTTAATTAAGTCATTTTGATTCTTTGCAATACAGACACACCTCTTTCTATGTAAATTAGCCTTGCTACACAATGTGCCATATTCAATTAGCATTGAGCTATTGTGCTATGATCTCATGATGGAGTTATGACCACACATGCAAGTATGTGCAGACACTTGGTATAGTTGAGTACACTAAAGAGCCAATTCAGTGCATGCCGTTTCAATGAATCCATTTTAAACACTGATTCCTTGGTAACGCTTTTGTTAACTACATTAGTTAACATGAACTAACAAAGGGAAATACTTCTAAAATACTTTTAAAGCATTTATTAATTATGTTAATGTTAATTTCTACATATGATCATAAACACCACCCATCTTTGCACGCCCTTGAATATGTTCAACTCCTATTCATTAAAACCACTAATGGCATGTAATGAGTGAGTAGGAACGAGTGAGAGTTAACAGATGAAATAAGTACGAAATTGTAATTTATTAATACAATTGAACTATACTCCGCAGTGATGCATCAAAAAACAAGCTATAAGCTGCACTGGCATAGCTATACCAGTGTTTCCCACAGGATCTTTGGTAAAACTGTGGTGGGTGAACCTCTGTCCCTCTAGGGGGGTTTGGGGCCATGCCCCCCCTAAGAAAATTGTGTGCATTTTAATGTTAAATTCATCAATCTGGTGCACTTTGAGAGTTAAAAATTAAAAGCTCCAACCCATTTTTAGTGTGCAAATTAAACACAGAAAAAAAAACTCTTTTAGTGTAGAACTATATTTACTATATTACACTACTACATAATAATAGTTATAATTAATCTCAAGACAGTAGCCTAATAGCCATATATTGTAAAACAAATGCACTGAAAAATAAAGAAAACTTTCATAATTAGTTTTGTACTAATTTATAAACTTGAAAGAGATAAGCACATGATCTTTTATTTTGACGGAAACTGCATCAAGCTTTTATTTTGGCGGAAAACATGGATACAAACGCGTCTCATTAAACTTCTAGTAAATTGCGGTAATCGTCAACAATGCAGATGTGGAAATAATGCGTAACTAGGTAATGGGTTCCTACACTCATAGCCAAAGTGTTTTAAAAAGTAGTTCTGATTACCACAGGCTCTACACTTTCTCATCTCTCTCCTGATCCTCCTCACTATCCTCCTCATCAGCCACTGGAGCTGATGAAGGTCCTGCTGCTGCAGAAAACACATATACTTTGACACATTTTACAGCGTCTGCTTGAAGGGCCTATATCTATTTTTCACGCTATTTATCTGCACATTCCTTGCGTTTCTTCTCCATCTCTCAGACTGTAGACAGATACACAGTACACGTGACACTGCACGCCTACTCAAAGCACAAAGGGGGAGGTGTTTCAAGATGTGATTGGGCCAGCCCAGTGTCAATCAAGAAAACAACCAATGGGCCGCTGATCTACGTGTTTCATGGGCCGGTCTGTCATTGGAAAAAAATATGATTTTTTTTTTGACCAATGCATTACATCGGCACTAACCCAGCGCCGTCAATTAAACAAAACAAAACGAATGGGCTGCCGATGTACGAGTTTTATGGGCCGTAAAAAAAAAAAATATATATATATATATATATATATATATATGAGATGTATCGGCCCAAAAAGCACGTCGGCCCACCGGGCATTTGCCCGGTATGCCAGATTACCAGTCCAGCCCTGACTAACAATGAACAGTTGTATTTTTATTAACTAATGCTAGCAAATATTAATAACGGAGTGTATATTTGCACTAAGGCGCAAGCAACTTAATGTCTGCACTGGACATTAGGGAAGGAGTGTGGCGCCTGAAAACAGCTTTTGACGCTTTCGACCTCGAGTTCGAATCCACCATTTGCCGAACTCACTCTTCTCCCTATTCCCGTCACATCAGATGGGAAATACATTTATTGTCAATAAAAAATAAAAGAATATTTGAAAATATAATATATAATAAGTAATAAGTAAATAATAAGTAAATATAAAATATAATTGTTAAAATAAAATATTAAAAATAAAAAAAATATTAAAATATAAAATAAAGTGCCTAACGACGGTTTAATAATAAAGGGTTTATCAGATAGGGTTTAGGTTTAGGGAGGGCTTTATTGTCACAATACGGTGGCATTAATTTAAATATTTTAATATAGTCATTTACACTCTGTGTTATTACTGCATCTTATTAATGTACAACACTACCTAGGTGCAAATAGTATCTGCCACTATTTATAATATTTATTCTAACAACTATTTGCACATAGCAAAGAACTGCTACTTTTATTGTGTAAATAGAATGTATTGCTATTTTCACTTAGTGCAAATAGCTGCCTATTAATAAACACTGTAACACATGTATTGATCACTGTTAGTTAATGTAAGTTAATGCATTATCTAACGTTAACTAAATGGACCTTGTTGTAACTGTTATAGATTCGGATTTAATTGATTCAATATCAATCCTCATTGAGTTTAAATTTATTTATTTTTTAAATGTGGAAAACTTGTTGATTATTTCATTTCATATCACTCAGAATCGGCTTGCAAGATTTCATGACATGGAATTGTGCCATGCCGATTGTGTTCAGCACAGAGGTGTTTTTGCTGTGTTTTGCACCATTGCCTGATTTGCATAATTCATTAAGCGAATAGGGTGCTAAAACAACCCGTGCAAATAAACAACACTATCGGTAGGTGCAATTCAATCTTAGTGAATTCACCCTATAATGTTTTATCTTTCTGTTCATGCCCATAGCCGCAAATCAGTTAAAAGTGAGTTTCGGCGAAGGAGATAATACTACAGTTAACAATATCTAACTATTTATCTGTGTTTGTGTATGGTATGTCTCTTTCCTTTGTTGTATGTGTCATTTCACCTGATGTATGAATAAAGTGATTGTGTTGAATTAGCGTTAGCTCATGCAGTGAACTTTCAGCATCTCCTTTGTAAACATGCATAATTAGATGCAAGCTTAGGCAAAAGCCAGAACTCCCAGAACTGCAGCTGGCAAAGAGACCGAGAGGGAGAGACAGAGCGAGAGACGGAGGAGGGGACAGAAATTGTGTGTTGACAGGCGAGGATGTTGGTGAGGGTGAGAGAAACAGAGGACAGTGACTAAAAGCCAATTAATTAGAGAGAGCGGTGATGTGTGTCAGCTGCCTGTTGACATCAGCCCAGATCTCTGTTCACAGCTCTGCTAATGCCCCAGCTCTCCTCTTTGCTTTTCAACATCTCCCTCCATTTCTCTTCTACTCATTCACATCTCATCTCTTTGCATTAAAACTCTCACACTTGCCCTGATTGTTTGACACAGAAACACATAGAAAGACGCCGACGTGTAGTCTCGCACCGCTACATACATTCCTGCTCAAACAAACCAACACATAAATACTCGCAAAATCATTCATCTTGGTACACAGGACTTTCATCTTTGTGAGAACAAACCGTACGTTTATTTTTTACATAAAACCGTACGTAGGTGCACAGATCAGCAGGCCAATACCATTGCGTACACTGAAAAATATAAAATAATCGGTGTTGGATTTCCTTGTAAACAATTTTCACTCACAATCGCTAGTACATTTCACAAATAATTGCAAAGAACTGACAAGTAACCCATTTAATTAAAATGTGAAATGTTTAAGTATAAAGACTGTAAAACAAACTCCAAAAATCTGTTTACGGTGTATTGTGACACATTTTATAGCAAAGCAAAACATTCAGCTGGAATTAGCATTAGCTCATGTAGCAGGGTGGGGCTAGATTTCATCCATCAAGATTTGATTATGAAAAGTCAGAGATTTAAAAAAAAAAAAAAAAAAAATTATATATATATATATATATATATATATATATATATATATATATATATATATATATATATATATATATATATTTTACTGGATTATATTTCCACCTGCAGCCTTGGTTACATCAACATAAAATATGTTTTAGAATTTCATTTTGTGTAAGCATTATAAAAGCAAAATATTAACATAATAGGGGTGCACCAAGAGATAGTTTATAGTTTTAATTGGCCGATATTCTTCTCCTGTATTCTCCTGTGATCAGCAATCAAAACTCACAAATTCATACTGTAATTGAAATAATTATGCCTTTTTTTAAATACATAGCTTAGCAGGCCACCAAAGAGGAGAAGGAGAGGTGGATCTAATTACAGCTGTTTACTTTATTAATAAACAAAAAACAAAGCAGATAGATAAAGATTATATGTGATTACGGACTAAGAAACAGGAAACTATCTAAAATAAAAGTCTTTTGAAAAGGAAACTAAGATCAGGCTACATGTTACATATGTTACATGTCTATAAATTGTACGGTTCCTGTTTTTAAGAGTCATTACGATAATTCTCTGAGAGGACAAACATACTAAGAATAAACGTAAAATAAATTAACAAATAAAGACGTGATTAGAATTCAAACTATACTTATATCACGATTGGTATCAGCTTCACATTTTCTGATAGAGACTTCAAGTGGAGTCAAAAATAACATAATTATGAGTTCCAAGCACATGACCAAGTAAAGTTATATTTAATGAATTTAGTTGTAGCCATATGGGTTTATTGTTCATTGTTTATTGTTTATTGTAATAGAATCTAATTTATTTTTATTTTTTTATTTTATTTTTATTTTATTTTTACAAATAAAAAGTTAGCAAAAATATAATTAGGTGAATATTGCTGTTTATTACAGTAGATGTTTAATACATGTTTAGTACATGTATTGTTAGATTGGTGCATGCAAATGAAAGTTATTCCTTGTGTTCATTTAAACATGCTTTGTTTATTACTAATATTCCATTCTTCTGTTCTATTCTTTTCTAGCAGAAGAAAAAGTATGAATAACTTGATGAATATCTGATAATTCATATCAATGGAGCACTGGAGACAATTTATAGTGCTGGGTGAAAAGAATTGCTCCCTCAGTTTTGTCCATGAACGAGACATGTCACTTCTACATGTAGATTCTGTCAGGGAACATCCTTTCTGCCTCAGGCAAACTTTAAGTGCTATTGGACCTGCTAGATAGACCAAAGTGCCCCTTTTGAATTTCACCTCCAAAAATCACTGTGATGCCAAACCCTGCCTGGAATTAAAACACGGTAAACAGAGCGAGACTTTGCCCATTTTCTCTATACCTGTCAGAATGAGAAAAATGGCCCATGGCAAACTATTCATCTTTCGTTTGAGTGGGACCAAAAAAAAAGAGTTTCAGCAATGGGGTGAATCTGTGATGCACATCTAACACGATTTTGAATTGCAGGAGAATGGTAAAGTTTGACAATGTTTCCCCTCGGGAATTCTCTGATTATAAACTTCCTGCTTGGGTAATGCACTAATTATATTTTTTTACAATAAATTAAACATTGCTCTACTGGCCCAACACGTACAGTCGTACACATACGCACACAAACACATCATGCAGTGTAAATAGTGACATGCAGTTTTGTGGCTCCTTGGGGAAATTGTGAAGACATATTTTTCTGTCTTGTCTATTTGTGCTGTTTTCTGGGGCGCACTCAGTCATTTTACATTTTCAACTTTAATATGTTAATTATGGGCCCATCAACATCTCTGGAGAGTATTGTACACTCAGGTGAAAGACTGCAAAGCAACGTGTGTGTTTGTGTGCAATTAACCAAACAAAGGTATGTCAACTAATTTATATCTTGTCAGTTGTTTATTCTACAGCTGTTCATAGCTTGATTATCATCAACTAGTCCAATCACTGCTAATTAAATGCAAATTTTTTTTACTAGAGCATGTTTGACTGAAAATAATGAGTAGTGTTTAATTGATGTTCTGTAAAAAATGCAGCTTTTTAGTGGTAAGATTTAAATATTTACTAAGCAATATGTTCAGTATTTTTAGTTCATTCACACAGCTGCTTCTTTCTCTTTCTGCATCAGTGACTAAGACACATCCATTTTTTATTAGACTTACCCTTGTTGAAGAGAAACACACTTTTTTTAAATCGACTACACTTAAGTGTGAACTTAATGAGATGTTTTTGAACATTTAATTGCATGTTAATTGCCATTCATTGAAAATATATTATAGTTTAAAGTACAATTAAATGCAGTTAGCTACAATTTTGAGTGCTGTTTTGACCCACTTAAGTAGCACTTAAGTGCATCTTTATATGTAATTTCATAAATAATTATGTTGTCTTTAAAAATATGGTAAAAGTGTACTGCAGAATGCACTAGAAAGCATTTATGGTAAACTAAAATATATTTTAATGTCATTTCTATTGAAACTTAAATGTCATGTGTTTAAATATATTTAAATATATATATTGATTAAGTTTAGTACATTTAAATATAATATTCAATTAATATTAATAACGCACTACAGTTAAAAGTATTTTTACATGTGGTTTAGTATATTAGTCAACACATCACAGAAGTGTATTTGACAAAAGCAGCATGACAAAATATTAAATAAAACAGATTTAAAATGTACTTCAAAGTAAATCTTTTAATTTGACATTATTACAAAGTGGACTTAAGTGTGTTAAGAAACAGTCATGAAAATGTGTACTCTCTTTAGGTACACGTAAGTTGCCTTTTATTTCATTAATATTATATTATCTGCAAGTACATTTTTTTTAAATATACTTGTAAGATTTTAAGTACACCACAGGAGCACTTTCAATATAATTAGGTGCACTTCTCTTTCACAAGGTTTTACTGATTAACATTTACATTATCATTCAAATTTACGTTTGATCCTTACACATGTAATGGTAAAAGAGTACTCAAAATAATTGGTTAAAATAAATTAGATAAACAATATAAAATAAGTACATTGCAATGAACTTACCTGTAATACGATGCAATATACAATACTAAAAATTCCTAACCGCCTCAAATTTGACTTACGTTTAAATTCGGACAGGACGATATGATGCAGGGATCCTCCACAGTTTCCATGGTTGTTTTAGGGACACTGGCAGTGGGCTCAAGGTCAGGCTTCACTGAGCCTGTAGCAGGCTGAGGATCAGGCTTGGGTAGCGACCCATAGCCAAAGGCCTGGATGGCATTTTCTGCAGGAAAAGGAAAAAATTGAGAAAAGAAATCATAGATTCAAAAACACATTTTCATAAGATAATTTTTCTTTAGGAAGTCAGAAAGTCAGAAGGAGTTTAAATCGTTAGGTCCCTTGAGGAGAAAAGTAATATGTGTCTTCCTCTCCAAGTTTGTGAGGAATGAGGCATTTGTTAGTTGTATATGGGGGTCAGCAGTTCAGCTAAATGCTAATCCTGCAACGCTTGCAGATTTGGGATCAGTTAATTGCTAGAAAAACAAACCAGGACACACATCCATTCACAACACACACATACATAGGCTGTCTCACAATTTAGTGAGCCTTCATGCCTTCATGCTTTCATGCTTGCGCTCAAAACATGTTTAATAGGCAACAACTTCACTTACAGTACCTACACTATAAGAATAATGCTGTTTATGCGAAGCAGACAGGAGATTTGACTCACAATTAATTTCAAAAAAGTTTGCTAACATCAAACATCAGGACCCAAGTACTGTTTACTACTTTTCTGCATGTATATTTATAACATCTCATTCAATCCACAAGAAGGATATATGTGATGCTGCCTTACAATTCACCCATAATAAGATATTTTTGGAACAGCCCTTACGTCAGAAGTGTGCCTACAATTCCTTAAAATGCAGTCTACGAAAGCAGCTCGCTAGTTTTGGTAACAGAGCCATGATTTACATGCAATCCATGCAAATTATACTGACTTGAAACATCTCTCTCAGCCTCACATCTCACTGTGGGATATCAGATGAATTGTCTCCTGTGCTAATGCCAGAAGCTCTGTAGCGTATTTCTTATGTTTTTGTTTCCGCTCTGTTATTTCTTTCACTCTCTCGAAGATATTCATGCCAAGCAATCAAACATTGTGTGTGTGTGGAATTTCTTCATCTTAAATTCACTTTTATTTGCATCCTAATTGTATCTCTAATATTGATTTTTTATATGAAATGTGATAAAGTATGTTGAAGGATTGTAAAGTTAATCTTTCTTTAACAAATCAAAGTAAAATAACCTGTCTTTTTCTATTTTTGTTTCCGTATTTATTTTCTTCCTCAAAAGAGTTTTCTTAACCAAAAAATCATTTTCTTGAGCAAAACCCAGACAAATAATCATGTACTTGCCAGTATAGAAACAAAATGTTTTCGCCAACAGCTACATGTATTAACTATGATTTGCTACATGCTATTGCTAGTCAGTAACATAAGGTATTGAGTGTGGCCATTCTTATTCTAGAGAGCATTTGATTGGACAAAATATGATGGGCCATGAGTTCAGAATCAGTCATTAGATTTTTTGGCCCATTTTTTCATGAAGAGAAAGACTGAAGCATTAAAGAACATACATTTTTTTTATCTGCTAAAGGTTCATTTATTCACTATTTAGGAATTATTATTTTCTTGAAGCCAAAAGTGTGGTCAATTTTAAGGTCCACTATTTATTGTGAATAGTGTATTATTGTATAAAGAACGTCCTGGTTGCGTATGCAACCCACCGTTCCCTGAAGGAGGGAACGGAGGACGTAGTCGACGCGACTGAAATGGGATCACGCTAGGGAGCCTGTCTTCTTCGAGTACTATTGAACGAGCCAATGTAATTGGCGTGCGTGATTCGCATCACACACTCCGCCCCCGCGGCGCGGGTATAAATACGGAAGTGGATGCACGCACTAGTTGCTTTTCGCTGAGGAGCCGAGAGTAACCCGGGGTCAGCGGTGGTCCAGCGGTAGTGGCAAGGGGACTACGTCCTCCGTTCCCTCCTTCAGGGAACGGTGGGTTGCACACGCAACCAGGACGTTCCCTTTCAGTCGATAACGTCGGACGTAGTCGACGCGACTGAAATGGGATCAACCATTGAACACGCCACTAACGCTGCCACCCTCCAGTCCCTAAACCAAAGCCTCCTGATGCCCCCGCAAACTTAAGGCGGGGAAGGACAGGGCTTAGGCCAGGGAAGTCACTGCTGTTCCTACAGGACCACTGGGAAAGCGTTCCCCGTACGTTGGAAGGAAGGGACGCTGCGGAAGCCACATCCAACCCGAGGGAGGTAACGTGGAGAATACACATATGAACTGGGCGGAAACCGGGCAGTCTAACATATGGAATGTCACTGGGGTGGCTCCAGCCTAAGACGGGGGGAGACCCACCGGACAGTGACGGCAGAGAGACTCTGCCGAGGGAAGACACGGGCTCACCGCAGGGAGCCGTATCGTGGAAGAATACACATATGGGGTCACCGAAGGGACCGCAACATATGGACCCAGCCTAACACAGGTTCCACACTGCTTACGAGTGGTAGGCCTAACACCAGACGTTCCGCACGTCCGACGTCGGAGGGGTGTGGAGGAACTCAACAGGGTTCAAGTTTAAGGGAACTCAACTGGAGTAGAAAGGCGCACGTATCCAGTCCATAGGAGGGGAATGGCGCAGCAAGCCGACACTTGAACCGGGCTCACGGTGAAACTGGCTTCATGAGAAGGGAGCCCACAGGAAGCAGCGGTTCAACCAGGTGTCGTCCAGCCCCCAACTCTAGAATCTGTTTAGCAAAGTATATCGTCAACGCCCAGGCGGAGCACTTTACACTCATCATAGAGGAGCTCAACACCTAAGTGGACATGTTGCATCTCGGATCTTTGCCGAAATGAAGGCAAGCACTAAGTGCAACTTTGCATGGAAACAGCCTTCCCTCTCTGCTGAATTCCAACAGATATTTGAAGAGCTGGTCTGAGGTCTATGACTTGCATTCTGTACACGTCCAAGCGAACGGACAGAGAAGCCAGGGCTGGATCTGCCTCCTCCAGGGCAGCGCTTGCAGGCTCACCACCTGCTCCTATTACGGGAGAGGTAGGAACCTTGGGCACCATCCGAGCCGGGGTCTCAGCTTGTGAGAGTTAGCCGGCCCAGACTCCAGGCACAATACGTTGACCGAAAGCGAGCAAGTCCCTACCCTCTAGTAGAGACCACGCGAGCAGGAGAACTGATATAACAGAATTTTTAACTCACTACCTGCAGTGGCTCAGGGGCGGTCTCTGCAGTGCAGTCGCACCAGGGACAAGGCCCAAGAGGATAAAGAGGGACACAAGGATTTACAAGACCTTGCTCCTCAGGAACCTGACGACCAGAACGTGCTTCTGCATACTTCTGCAACACGATGAGCGTCGTTTAAACACCGAGGCAACATCATTTTGAGGGTGATTTAGGAAAACAGGCTAACCCATTTTGCAGGAAAGAGAGCACTGAAGTGATCGAAAGCTTTCAGGATCTCCTCAGGAGAGAAGACGCACTCAACGACTAGGTTCCACTTCTAAAGGCGTAAGCACGCTACCCAATTCTAGGGGGTGCTCGCAGAAGTGATGGTAACTATCACATGTTCTTGTGATAGCCACCTGAACCTCCGCGTTCAGATGTAAGACCGCCCGGAATCTCCGGGGGAAGAACGCGTGTGCCATCGTGCCCCGTCCCCGAAAGAGTTTCCAGGGGAAGTCAGGAAGGCTGTTGAAGGGAACCAGGTCTAGTTGGGCCAATAAGGGGCAACTATGAAGACCTGTTCCTCTCCTGACATGGCATGTAGGTGCAAGTGACGGGCGCAAAAGACAGGAGCATTGCTCAACACAACATGTGAAGATCACTGGGCTTCAGGAGCATTTTCTGCTCAGCACTTGGGTGTGACAAGTTCACTGAGCTTCAGGAGCATTCCTGCTCAACACCTGAGTGTGATAAACTCACCGAGCTTCAGGAGCATTTCTGCACAACACTTGAGTATGAAGAACCTCACTGAGCGACAGGAGCATTTCTGCTCAGCACTTGAGTGTGACAAGTTCACTGAACTTCAGGAGCATTCCTGCTCAACACCTGAGTGTGATAAACTCACTGAGTTTCAGGAGCATTTCTGCTCAACACTTGAGTGCGAAGAATTTCACTGAACGACAGGAGCATTTCTGCTCAGCACTTGAGTGTGACAAGTTCACTGAGCTTCAGGAGCATTACTGCTCAACACCTGAGTGTGATAAACTCACTGAGCTTCAGGAGCATTTCTGCTCAACACTTGAGTGCGAGGAACTTCACTGAGCACCAGGAGCATTTCTGCTCAGCACTGCGTGTGATGAATTCACTGAGCTACCTGTGATGGACTCACTGAGCTACAGGAGCATTGCTGCTCAACACCTGAGTGCGATGAACTTCACTGAGTTTCAGGAGCAATTCTGCTCAACATGAAGAGTGATGATTTCACTGACTTGCAGGCGCAAGGCGACCATGAGTCGCAGTCACTTTTAGAAGGCTCACTGGGGTTAAACACATTTCTGCGGGCCCCTGGGGCAGCTGAGTCCCAGTGTTTGTCCAAGGGTAGTCCGCTCGGTTTACCCAAACACTGGCGGAAAAATAAAACCGGGGGGGCAACTGAGCGGCCCCGGAATGGTCATGACCCAGCCGGACCCAGGGGATGGAGTCTCCACTTGCCCTGGCTATAACTGTCGTGAGGCTCGATGGCGGCACGATTGAGTAAGCGGGAGGAGTGGAACAAGGCGCCCTCAGAAGCGTCTGACTCCAAGGAGGAGGTGACGGGTGAGTTTGTGACATGCAGGGGAAGCTTGCGCAACGGTCGCAATGTCTAACAACTCGACGCACGAATGCCCGTGTAGTCGGGGGTCGCCCAGGCCCCCGTTAAAACACGCCCTTTGTACATGGCCCCTCTGTTGAAGAGGGTTTGGCAGCAGACCGGGATGAACTATAGTCACACAGGGTGAGCTGCTCTGCCACGGTCACCTCGGGACTCGATCGTGAAGCTAGCGCTGAAGCGGTCACATATGGAGGGAGCCAAAGGCTGCGACTACCATATACCCCAGGAGCCTCTGAAAGTTCTTTCAGTGGGACCCTTTCTCACTTCAACACCAGCTGAACACATTCTCATTGGAGAGACATGTCGGACCGAGTACCTCTCCAAAACTAGAAAAGAGATACTCAGCCCGTGGGCGAGATTACTCTCTTCCAGTTGACCCAACGGGCTCTGGAGCACTCGAGGGGAAGGACACTGTACTGATACTCCACCCTTAGACGCAACACACAGGATGGCCTGCGGTGCGGGAGGTAGAGATCTGAAGCACCTGTCTTTCAGGTCAAAGCTGCAGACCAATCTTGGGCCAAGATGGTCACGACCCACCCCCTAGTAGCACGAAGAACGAGTTTACACTGGCCTTCGTACCGGCTGGAGGAGCGGCTATATCAAATCCTTCGCCAGCAGGATAAGATAAGCACGCACAAGTCAGGAGCACTGCTCAACACTCGGTGTGATGAATATCACTGAATTTTCAGGAGCACGTCTGCTCAACACCTAATGTGATGACTATCACTGACTTGAGCGGGGTAGCCGAGCCTGAGGTGGGGCAGCAAAGTAGAGAGAGTGGTGTTAGTGTGCTGTGCAACACTTACCTGTCTCCACAAGCGGCAGGGGGCGCGTGAGAAGGCGGATGACCGGGTCCTCGAACGCACCAAGCTGCCTGCTGGCGACCAAGGGGGAGCTGAGGGGTGTAAGGCTATACAGGGTCACACCCGCCAGACTGGACCTCTTGGGACCCAGGAACAGATGAAATTGCTCTCTCCCTGAAGTGTGGGTACCGCTTGCTCCGCTTTTTTTTTTTTTTTTTCAGGGAGCCAGCGGCGGAACAGACACACACACAAACAAAGGCTCCACCCGGCCCTCACCCGGGGGGAGGGAGTGATCGTGCCACTCCAAGAGCATCTCATCCATTCCTGGGCGGCCCGCTCCGGAATGCTTTCGCTGTCGCTTGCTACCTGGCTTGGCAGCGCCTGGAGCGGGCTGGGCGTCTCAACTGCGGCCGGCTCCATGCTGAGGCCTGGGTGGAGGCTGCTGCGGAGGGCCAGCAGGAGCGGCGGCCGGAGAACGCCCACGGCGACGAGCAGGCGGAGGAGCTGCCACCGGCGGCGGTTGGAAGCAGCAGCTGGCCACCGGGGCAGGATGTGCCGGATGACCTCCGTCTGCGCTTGAGCGGCAGAGAACTGTTTGATGCAGTTCTCCACCGCGTCGCCGACCAGCCCAACCTGGGAAATTGGGGAGACCAGGAACCGAACCTTGTCCGCATCCGCCATACCAACCAGGCTGAGCCAACGAAGGCGCTACTGGACCACCAAGGTGGACATCGCCAGACCGATCACGCACGCTACGACACCCGTACCCCGGAGGGTGAGGTCGGATGCAGTGCGGTGCTCACCTATGAGCGCACGGTCTGGATTACCCTCGTGCATGCCATGGGTGCGCTAGCCTGCAGCAACGCCATGGCACGCAAGAGGAAGGGGCTTGCCCATAGGCTTTGTAAGCTCTGCCCGTCGGAGCAGACGAAACTCACAGGCCTTAGGGGGGAGACGAGGATCCCCCCAAAAGGCAGCGGCCGCCGGACACAGCTGTGTCGACAGACCGCTCCAATGGAGGGACACCTCGCAACCCTTCACCGTTCCTCCATCAAGGGTAATGAGGGGGAAAAGCTAGTCAGGCAGTTTCTGGCAGAGAAAGATGCTGTTCACCACCTGACAAGCTCTCCATGCATTTCGGGAAAGAAAGGCACTGGGGCGGCGAGCTGAGAACCAGCGCGGCCCGCCCCAAGATACCAAACTCCAGATTCCAACCGAGACTGAACGGGACACGGTGGAGGTTCCACTCGAGCCCGGCAGCCTCGGCGGCCCGTTTCAGCATAGCTGATAATTCTGGATCCGGCTCGGGCAACACTGAACTCCTAGAGGGAGACAATGCAGCCGAGTCATCATCTCTAGAAGTCAGCTCACCCTCCGATGCTGCAATCGGCGTCCTGTCCTCCAGGGGAGCCCCGAGTGAAACCGCTGGCCCACCCATTACAGATGGACCAGCAGACAACACAGGAGTGTTTTGCAGTGGAAGGGAGGAGTCAGGAGCCCACAGGGAATGGTTACCGGGCGGGACATCCAACACTATCCTCCGGTCACCCATCCCACACAGCACCCGAGGGTGGGGCATGGTAATGGGGACTCGCTCTCCGCGAACGAAGGCGAGTCTCGCCCTCAACACTGCGACAGTCATGTTCCCACAGTGAAAACATGAGCTGTCCACAAAAGCTGTCTCAGCGTGCTGTAAGCCAAACACGTGACACAACAGTTGTGACCATCAGAGAGAGACAGGGAACGACCGCACCCAGAAACGCACGGGCGGAATGACATCTTGAAAAAGACGCAAACGCACCCGTGTTGCTCTTTCAGAAAATAGGACCGTCACCAGTGCCGGAGCACACAGGGAAATGACCGCGGCAACACTGAACAGAGAACTGAAACAGTGAAGCACTCACTTTTCCGCCCTCTAACCAGCCATCAACACACACAAACATTTAGAAATTTGTTGCTGTTAAAACAGCAGTTGAGAGCTCAAAGCTCGCGATCACCGCTGCACTCGCGCTGTAGAACACCAGCACTGGGAGAGTCTTCCTGAAGAACTCCGACACACTCGCTCGTTGTAGACAACAGCACTCTCAGAGACATCAAACGATCGGCTCCGAAGCGAAAGGCAACTAGTGCGTGCATCCACTTCCGTATTTATACCCGCGCCGCGGGGGCGGAGTGTGTGATGCGAATCACGCACGCCAATTACATTGGCTCGTTCAATAGTACTCGAAGAAGACAGGCTCCCTAGCGTGATCCCATTTCAGTCGCGTCGACTACGTCCGACGTTATCGACTGAAAGGGAACAGCTCATACAGAAGCAAACCAAGCAGCAGCTCAAACCTATCAGCATCCTGTTGGTCAACGCAGTCACCAATTGTAACACGCTGCAAAATCCTTGTGGTGAAATTGTTTGCCCTCATGCGAAATTTCCAAACGCGTGCATTCCTGTTGAAATTAAGAGTTGAAGACCACGTTATTCATAACACACGCTGCGGGAATTGGGAGGGAAAGTGTAACACCTTGAACTCATCTGGTTCCTCAAACCATTCCTGTACAATGTGTGCAGTGTGGCAGGGAACATTATCCTGCTGATAAAGCCACTTCCACCAGGGAACACCATTGTCATGAAGTGACATTGTCATCATTGTTCCTTTGTCATTGTCACCATTGTCATGAATTACATGAGGATGTTGAAGAAGGTTTGACAGGCTTTAATGCAACAAGTATTTCCACCAGGTACATCCAAAGAAAATTATATATAAACGAGATCCGAAAAAGACACACCAGCTGAACTGAACTTAAGAAGGGGAGATTATGACACGCACACACCTGAACACAATGACGAAATCAAATCAGAGACCATGACGACAAACAAGGCAGGGAGCAACAGTGAATGAAAACAATCAGAGTGTTTTTGGTGGTGTGACTGCAACAATGTTTAGGTAGGTGGCACGTAGGGATGGGACGGTATGAAAATTTCATATCACGATTATAGTGACCGAAATTATCGTGATTATCAATATTATCACGGTTTTGTTAAAACAAGATGAAAGTGTTAAAAAAGAACTGATGCTCACACTGAAAACATTTCAACAAGTTTTATATTTGAGAATCAACAAATAAAACAAGCAGCTCTATGCACTTTTTACAGCAAGATTCTATTCTGTGGCATTTTGATTTTCTTCCTTATTATGACTGTCGTCAATAGCAACATATTATAACAAAGCGCACATCCATGTATCACAACGGACGCGCGCTCTCATTTCATTCAAATACAACTTAGCAACATATTATATATATATATATATATATATATATATATATATACGTTTTTCTGGTTTAAAAATAAAGAAAAATAAGATAAATTATGTCTGTTCTTCTGGACGCTCCGCTTTCAAAAAACTAAGAAATAAACCATTCAGCGGCGTTCCAGAGGTTTCTTCCTCACCAATCTAATGTTCCTGAGACTGCTAGGCGGAGCAGTCTCGGTCTACTAAGCTCCTTGCAGCACAGAGTGCAAAACGAGCATCGCCATTTGGGCTCCTCCACAATCGAGGGGGACTTGGGTGGCGGTAGCAGTCAACCCAGTTAGAGATATGCAAGATCTGAGGACTATTTTATCTCTAAAAAAAGACAAATAGGACAAATAGGAAGCCCTGATTCCAAGGCTATCAGGCTTCTAAAGGGTGGTCTCCTCCGGGGTAGAGATGGTTTTGAGAAATCGTTTCTCCTCGGCGCCCTCTGGGGTGCAACTCTCTGAGGAGGGTCGCAGTGCTGCCAGTTCGGTTGTTCCCTGCCGGTAACCCGTTCAGGGCCCCGAGGTTTCAACGTCCCCATACAATCCTCCGAGGAGGGTCGTAGGAACTAAGTTATTTAGAGGTAGGCAAGATCTGAGGACTGTCGTCATCTCTAATAAAGCTAAGACAGGAAGTCCTGTCGTAAAAACGAGGCTATCAGGCTTCTGAGGGCTCCTCCGGGGCAGGGACAGTTTTGAGATATCGTTTCTCCTCGGCACCCTCTGGGGTGCGACTCTCTGAGGAGGGTAGCAGCGCTGCCAGTTCGGTTGTTCCCTGCCGGTTCGCCATTCAGGGCACCGAGGTGTCAGCGTCCCCATACGATCCTCCGAGGAGGTTCGTAGAACGGTCAGTTCGGTTGTTCCCTGCCGGTTCGCTGCTTCAAGGCACCGTAGTGACTGTTCAACCAAATCCAGAGGCCAGACTTGAGAGACTGGTTCCCCTAGTAGAATTTCTGGCAGCGTGGAAACTACTGCCACATATTTCTCGGTGGGTCCTGTACACTATAGAAAAGGTTGCGTCCTACTCTAGACCTGCGTCAATTAAACAGCAGGTTTCAGAATCTTAAGTTCAAAGTATGCTTACGCTCTATATGATTGTGTCACAGACTCAGTCCGAGGACTGGTTTGTCACAATAGACTTAAAGGACGCTTACTTATCTATCCATCCTCATCACAGGAGATTCCTGATGTTTGCTTTCAGGGGCGAATCATACCAGTATCGGGTTCTTCCTTTCGGCCTAGGTTATCACCCCACACCTTTTACAATATGCGTGGATAAAGCTCTGGCTCCTCTGAGATTCCAGGGCATTCGCGTATTAAATTATATCGACGATTGGTTGATTTTAGCTCAGTCCGAGCTTTTGGCAGTTCAACATCGAGATGTCGTTCTGTCCCACATAAGGGGGTTGGGGTTGTGGCTCAACACCAAAAAGAGTGTACTCCTCCCAGCTCAGAGGACCACTTTTCTAGGTGTATTATGGGGTTCGACAACAATGCAAGCACGTCTGTCTCCTGCACGTATTTCTGCGATTCTCACAGCCGTAAGGTATGTAAAACTAGGTCAGTCACTCACTGCAAAACAGACTCTGAGAGTGTTGGGGCTCATGTTAGTTGCGTCCAACGTAGTTACTTTTGGCCTTCTGTACATGAGACCCCTGCAGTGGTAGCTCGGGACCAAAGGGTTTTCTCCGAGGGGAAATCCGTTTTCGCATGATCAAGGTCACGCGGCTATCCCTTCGTGCCTCGGTCATGTGGAAGAAACCTTGGTTCCTCGCCCAGGGCCCAGTGCTGGGGGCTTCTTGTCGACGCATCACGCTATCGACAGATGCTTCCCTCACAGGATGGGGGCAGTAATGAGTGGACACTCGGTGAAAGGTCTTTGGTTGGGGCTCATGGCAGTTGCGTCCAACGTAGTTACTTTTGGCCTTCTGTACATAAGACCCCTGCTATAGTGCCTCAGGACCAAGGGGTTTTCTCCGAGGGGAATTCCGTTTTCGCATGATCAAGGTCACGCGGCTATGCCTTCGTGCCTCAGTCATGTGGAAGAATCTTGGTTCCTCGCCCAGGCCCAGTGTTGGGGGCTTCTTGTCGACGCATAATGCTATCGATGGATGCTTCCCTCACAAGTCGGGGGCAATCATGAGTGGTTGCTCGGTGAAGGGTCCGGACAACACACTGATGGTCTCGTTTATCAGAGTAGATATCCTGTTGAGGCAGGGGCTGTGGCTCGGGGAATGGAGACTTCACCCCGAGGGGGTGGAGCTTCTTAGGGAGAACTTCGGTCAAACTACAAGTCGACCTTTCGCATCGCTTGTACAATGCATTCTCCTTGTGGTTTTGCCTCACGCATCCAGCTCCGCTTGGACTGGATGTGATGTAATAGGTGTGGTTGCCTCTACACCTATACGCTTTTCCCGATATCTTTGCTCCTGGGCAAAGATATCGGGAGTTGTGGATACTGTGGGCTCAGCTTCTGAGGAGACCCAGCTCATAGATTCAGGTCTCTCGACCGAGGTCGTGGAGACCATACTCCAGTCTAGAGCTCCCTCTACGCGAAGACTAAATATGCTGTTCTCTGCCTGGTGCAGAGAACGCCTTCTGAATCTTGTTTCTGCCCCGTTGGTACAGTACTTGATATCTGTATGAATGTATCTTTGCTGGGTTATCTCTGAGGAGAGATCCTTAATTTCGTCTTCTCCGTGGTACATGAGGCTGAGGCCTGCACGTACTTGGATTTGCACCTGCTATGGTGATAGTATTTCTTCACCCCAGGTCGGGTTGTATATCTAGGTCCCTACTAAATGTGTGGGTCATGTGTGCAGCAGGCCTTCTGTCCTCCACCCCCCAGATCAGGAAAAACTTAATCTGTTACGCCCTGTCCGGGCTTTGGATGCGTATGTCCACAGAGCTGCTCAGTGGTGTATATCAGAACAATTATTTGTCTGCTTCGGGTCACCTTAGATAGGTTGCCTGGCATCTAAACAGTTGATGAGCAAGGCTATCTCACTTGTTTATGAAGCGGCCGGACAGCCTTCACCTATGGCTGTTCAGGCCCATTCTACAGGAGTATGGCTGCCTCTAGGCTTTAATTTCGGGTGTTCCCCTTCAGGACATTTGTGATGCGGCAGGCTGGTCCTCACCACATACATTGTCAGATTTTATGACTTACACCTCTCCACTCCTGGGGCTAGGTTGCTTGCTTCTTAGTGTGCGCAAGGACTTCACACAGAACGGGCATTTGTCTTTATGGCGTAGTGGGTATGGGGTTCCCACCGCAGCTCGAGTTCCCTTGAAAGGGAACGTCTCAGGTTACTTATGTAACCATGGTTCCCTGAGATGGAACAAGACGCTGCGTTTTCCTGCCATACTTCCTGCATGCCCTGATCGACATGCTTCAGGTTTTTTTCAGAAGCTGTCGCGGTCTGTTTTCAGGTGTGCTTTATAGCTTCCTGGTCTATGACGTCACCCGCATATGACGTCTCGCTCTTCCATTGGACTGATTATACACGTGCTTCACGACGCAATCACGCAGAGCGTTCCCACCGCGTCTCAACGCAGCGTCTCGTTCCCTCTCAGGGAACCAGGGTTACATACGTAACCTGAGACGTTTTTAAATATTTTAACAGCAGCTGTAGCATTCAGGTTTAAAAATGAGCAAAAAAACTATTTCTAAATTACTGCATGCTCATATAAGTACCATATCCTGAATTACTTATCAACAAGCTGAATATAATTCTGAATTGAATGCAAATGCTGAAAGCTAAGAGGTGAGTGAAGCTAGAAGGGACAGACATTACAGGTGGAACACTTTAATAACAAAAGAGGAAAGACTTACGGAGACAGGTGTTTTCCACAAAGTCCTGTAGAAACTTCTCACACTCCTCTTCCTGATTCCCACTGCCTTTGCAGGAACACCAGGGGGAGATGGTGAAGTTTGAGTGACCTGAGTCCATGTAGTTCGGAGTCATGTCTGTACCTATAGGGAGAACACATCAAACAAAATATGTCATTCTAGTAACTAATAATATCACATTGAATTAGGAAATGAACACAGGCATCAACATTACTTAATTTTGAGAGGTAACATTTCAAACAATTTCTTTATCTTTTTGTTATTTATCGTCTTGATCAATGACAAATATATATCAAATATTTGTTCAGTTTAGTTTATTATATTTGATTTTGATGTGCACAATGTTTTCTAAAGATTTAATATTAATATTAATAATTGAATAATTAACACTAGAACTACCAAGGCGGTCATTTTGACCGTTTTTGAACTGTACAGTGTAATAACTTTGTTAAAATAAAATCCATGTGGCTGTATGACTCTGACTTTCCCTAAATGTGTGTATATTTTATTCTGACACTGTTATTTTATTAAAATCAGAAAACACAAAACAGTTCTGAGTATTTCTACCTAGAATGGCCATGGCGGTCATTTCGACCGCACACATTAGATATCATAAAAAGTCCGCTACATTTCCCGCCTCTTTAATGAGTGTCCCCGTTAGCAACGATTTGTCTTTTTTTGTTCATGCTATTCCGACGCTAATAAATATTATACATTTGAGCTAACAAAATGTCATCAAAAAGAACAATGACAGCCACAGAGGTTTTGACGATGCTTAGAATGCTTGACAATGAGGAGTCTGATGGAGGAGCAGATACGGAAGGCGATGTCTCTTGGTCCCTGGACAGTTCATCCAGTGCTGAGAGTGATTCAGATAATGAATTCATTCCCCGTCGAAAAAAGAGCCGGCTGGACATCTCCGATCCTGGAACTGACCTTGTTCCATTGGATAATATTCCAGGTATATTTCTCTTCGCTATCTTTTTATACTTTGCGAGGCAGACTAGCTCAATCATCGTTGTAACGTAACTTCAAAGTAAAGTTATCCATCTCTAACTACCTAATGTAGGCTATAACTTTACCGATCGGATCGGTTATCATATTAATTTTCCCCTCACACACCCACCACTGTTACCAACACAAACACGGAACTTTCTTGATGACCGATCCAGTCATTCACATTTTTACGTCAGGCACACACCTCCACCGGCACACACACCTTTTCATTATTATTATTCTATTGCTATTATTATTTGTCAGGCTATTAGAAATCATATGGGCTAATTAGTCCTATCAAGATTATAATTTCATGAACTAAAAAATAATTATTTTTTAAATAATTAGTCTGTTCTGTTCTTTTTTTTTTTGGCAATAGTGCAAAATCCTGATCAATCAAATGTGCCTTCTGTGCCAAGACAACGCAGTCCGCCACGAGATGACGAGCCTGGCCCAATAAACCCACTTTCAGCCGAAAGGCGTGAAACGGCGAAAGACGGCACAGTGTGGACCTATGTAAAGTTGGGTGAAGACAGAGGAAGGCGACAATGCCAAAATGTAATAACAGAAGCGGTAGGCCCCACAGCGCACGCCAAGCGCAATATTGAAGATGCCCTTACAATGGCCCTAATGTTCGTTTTTTCTTAACCTGTTTTTGTGTACTGTATTGTAGTGTTGTCAAAAATATCGATATTTCGATAAATATCGATACTGAAATATCTGAACGGTACCAATACTAATTTCCCGAAGTATCGATACACCAATACTAGCCGAGCAGTCACTTTCACTTCTCTCCAAAGGCGCGTTGACAAACACCACACGTGACGCACTCGTCTCATTCGCTCTGGTTAAATAGCAAAAGTGAATGGAAAGATGAGTGCGGCGTCCCCGCGACCGGCTTTGGTTGATTGATAAAGAACACCGAGAGCGGGCATGTCGGAGTCGGAGAATGGCGTGGACAGGACACGCGCTACACACCGTGAGCGGGCATGTCGGAGAATAGCGCGGACACGCGCTTCACACTGCGAGCGGGCTGCGGGCACCCAAAAGATTGTTTGACTATCAATATCCCTCTCATCACTCATTTTGTAAAATTATTTTATAGATGAAAACATTTAAGGAATTGGCTCCAGGGGTACCATTTAGCAAGCATATGCTCAGCATCAGGGGTGTTTGTTTTTTGGACAGACCTGCACCACTGCTAAAAACATCCTAACACTGTAACTCTTCTCATTTTAACTTTTCTGAAACATTAACCAAGATGGCCTAGTATTGTTGTTGATATGAGTCTGTGTTTCGTTTTTTCACTGTAATTCTTAAAGTTAACATAATCTGACTGAGGAATCGTAGACAAGTAAATATTGTAACTGTGGTCAGATGTAAATTAACTTGTGTCTGTTTAACTTTATTCAAAAATTATTATTTAATTCTGCAATTTGCCTTCATTAGCGATTATCATCAATTTGATTACACATATACTAATTAAACTAAACTGAGCTAGACAATGGCATCTCTGAATTCAATAATGAAATGCCTTTAACTGAAAATTGAATGTTTAACCTTATTATTATACATTACTGACACTCTATCCTCCAATTTGATACAGTTAAGTGCTTCGACACAATCTGTATTATTAAAAGCAATATATAAATAAAGGTAACTTGACTAGATGCTGATCCAGTGAGCATTGTTTCCGCGTGTGATGCACACACGTTTGCGTTTAAATCTGTTCATCAAATTAAGTTAATGTATTAACCAGCATTTATGACCGATGACCAATGCATTTGTTACAGTATATTTTAATCTTTGATAACAGTAGGTAATAAAAACACAACGGATCATGTTAGCTCTGGTCCAATGAAAAAATATTAACAGATAGAACTCAGGACATTTTTGTTCATGTAAAATATACCTCATTGTCATGTTCTAGACTTGTAATATTTAGCTTTAAATAAAAAAAAGACCCCCTTAATATTGTGGCAGTTTTTTCTCTGTGGTATCGAAAATGGTATCGAATATCGATATTTTTCAAGGTATCGTATCGAAGTTAGAAATTCTAGTATCGTGACAACACTACTGTATTGTGCTGCATACTGTCCATGAAAGTTTTTTACAGTGTATTCAAATGTAGGTACTGTTTTTGTTATTGTATATATGTTATAAGTTATTGTATCATAAGATTTGTTTTTATTGTACAAAGAAAATAAGAAAATATTTATCAATTAGGCTGTAAAATAAATGTTCACATTCATTTGAATTTAAATGTTGTGTCCTGATCTTTATTATTACCTATCGTAACATTGTAAGTCCATTTATTTTTAGATTTTGTATTCATTATTGAACTTATTTTCAAACAGGGCTGTACTAAACAGCTTTGACGTTTCCTAACTTTTTTCATGTCTATTCATGTGGTAAGTGCGGTGAAAAAAACATTTTTTGATGCAAAACTTTCCTCACATAGAGAGGCAGCACGTGTCGGGACAATCTTTCTTTCGTGTTTGTTTTAAGCGGTTTTAATGGCGATGACGTCATAACATGACGACAGGAATTAAATGTTTCATCGGAAAACTTAAAGAGAAGGTTCAAATGTAGTTGTGGCATGACGAAAATGACGTTTAGTACGGCAATATGAACGTCAAAGTATGAGCAATGGTCGTTCTAGTAGTTATGGAATTCCGGTAGTTCTAGTGTTAATCAATTAATATTAATCATTAATATAGAATATTAGAAATATTTAAAGTTATACAATGTTTGATAAAATATTAATAGTGCTTTTAACCCTCATGTTCTCTTGAGATTACATTTTTTATTATATTATGCTATAAATTAAAGTTCAAAAGTTTGATGTCGGTATGATTTTTTATTTGTTTTGAAGTCTTTTATACTCTCAAAGGCTGCATTTATTTGATAAAAAAAATACTATAAATCTGCAATATTCTGAGATATTATTAAAATTTTAAACAACTTCTATTTCTACTTTAATCTTTTTTTAAATGCAATGACTTCAATACAAAGCTGAATTTTCGGCATAATTACTCCAGTCTTCAGTGTCACATGATTCTTCAGAAATTCCGATTCAATGCTCAATAAACATTTCTTATTATTATAAATGTTGAAAATAGTTACTTAATGTTTTTGTGGAAACCTTGATGATTTCTTTTTTAAGATTCTTTGAAGAAAAGAGATTTGAACAGCATTTATTTGAAATAGAAATTATTTGTATCAATGTAAAAGTCTTTACTGTCACTTTTGATTCATTTAATGCATCCTTTCTGAATAAAATTATTAATTATTAAGGTATTCATTTCTTTAAAAATAGCACTGACCCCAAACGCTTGAAAAGTAGTGTATATGTAAAAATAATAATAGCAATTTTAAAATCAACAATTTTATATTAATTGTAATGTGCGTTTCTACCTATTTCACTCAGTTTTATTTTTAGGTATGTTCTTTTCAGAAAAGCTATCCGGAAAAGTTATGTTGATTTTGTTTGGTGTCAATTTGACCACAGCAAAAAACAAAAATAGCCTATGAAAATTCAATGCATTTACTTCTGTTGTACATCTATATATCAAAAAGAATTATGAAAAACATTCTTTAGCTCACCGATGAGTCTGGTGTAAGACGCAAGGCAGGCCTGGTAGTCATCGTTCAGACAGCTGCTGATGGAGTGAGGGGTCATCTGACAGTTTGTGTGGAAATCAGCCAGTCGTGACCTTGACAGAAAAAAACAACAGCATCAAGCCAACATGAAAATACATGGAAAAACGAAATGCAGTCAGTCTATAGTTTTGCCTAGGGGTGAAAAATTGGGGAAAGTTTGTGCATGGGTGTTTATGCCTGAAGAGGCCATCTGCAATACACAAAGGACAGAGTTTGAGTCTGTGCATGTTCAGAGGCATCTTCAGCTTTACACATCAATGCTTTTTCTTCAAGATAAGGGGAAACCATGACCATCTCTCTTTCTTTTGCTGTCTTTCATTCTTTCTCTCTCTTGTCCATTAGTTAGTCATCGTTGCTGAATGTGACCACAGCATGTTTGTGGTTCAGAGGCATCCTGGGGGTCAGGCAGCAGACAGGACATCCTCTCTGGAGCATAAGAGCTTCCACAAACACTTGAAATGTCTTCTTATAGTCATCTCCCTCTATATCTCAGCCTTTCATTCTCTTTCTGTGTAAGCAATTTGTTGTTGCAGAGAATTTTAAACATTGTCGGACAAACTTACAGGAAATCTGGGAGCAGTGGCCGAACAAGTGAACAGACACATTCGCTGTTTCTCAACAACAACAAACATCACCAGTCCAACCACACACATAGTCCTCTGTCCTTTTCATTTATAGTCATTTCTTTGCTGTTTGGTTGGCTATATTATTCTGAACAGTCTGTGACAGAACTGTACATGATCTCGTTAGTAGTTGGTTCCAGTACACATTTTCATAGACACTAATGTATACATTAATAACATTGACAGCAACTAAAACATTTTATGAATGATCAAATGTTTATGAATCATCAGGGTCATATAATATATAATTTAGAATATAGAATGCTCACCAAGGCTGCATTTTTAAAATGAAAATGATTGTTTTTATTTATTCAAAATGTTATTTATTTATGTGATGGCATTAGCAAATCTGTTACTACATCCATCAGTGTCAGGAATTCTAATATGTTAATTCGGTGCTGAAGAAAGATTTATTATTATCAATGTTGAACATAGTTGTGGTTATTAATATTTTTGTGAAAACTGTTAACCCAGTGCCCCCCCCCCCCCCCTTTTTTTAGTTACATCATCTTTACTGTAACCTTGGATACATTGAATGTGTCCTTGCTAAATAAAAGTATGACAAAATCCAATCCAATCCAATCATGAACATACTTTATTAAATATAAATATGTGGAGTGTGATTTTTGGACCATTGGGGATTTACAGGAGACTAAACAAGTGGTCAGTAAAATTATATTAAGGTAGCTACATAGAACAACTTGTTCTCAAACAACCCTACTATTAAACATGATTACAAAAGTTGTCAGACTTCATTATTCATTATTGTATTTTGCAGACATTAGTCTTAAAATCTTTTCCTTTAAAATCCACTTGGCAAACACGGTTGTTCAAGTGCCCTTTAGTGCACTCTAAAGTTTGAGTCAGACAGAAAGTACAGTTAGAAGTGGGTCTCTGTGGAATGTAGGAGCCTACTAGATACCGTCCCAGCAGCATCCAGAGTGTATTTAATTCATACACCCTCCCTTCTTTGTAAATGCACCTTTAATTAGACCCTGCTGTGATTTACATGTTTAATTACATCTGTTCTCACTGCTGGAATCAAATGGAGCGGTGCAAAAAATACTGATATACCAGTTGGGTTCCCAACGTGATATTAATACTTCAAAGAATAGGACCTGGAAGTCATAAAACCTCACAAAACTTTCCAAGCCCCCAGTTCTTACTTTCTTAACTATTGCACAATATGACAAACAGGCAAGATGTTTTATATTCTGTAATACATTTACCGTGTTTTTTTGTTTGTTTGTTTTTTTCCAAAGCAAAACCAACAGTGTCCAATGGAATAAATACTTGACAAACGTTTGGCAAAAGCTACATTTATTCCAAAGCATTTACAGTACTTATAAATAATGTAAAAGCTCCTATCATACAAAAGTTATTGTATGGGTTTCTGTGAAAAATCAAGTATTACTCTTTGCCCTGAGTAAATACAAAACAAAAACATTGCTACAGACTGTTATGAATTAACCTGCAAGTTGAAACTCATTGCTCAGCAGTGGCGTTAAGTGAAATGTCTCAAATGCCGAGGCAAAGTTCCCTCTCAGTGTTTGTTTCATCTTCAGTCCGATGTAAATTAATTTATAGTTACATTTGATATATAACACAGTTTACTGGAAAATGGCACATGTAATATTAATTACCTTACATTAGGGACTACATCACGCAATCAATATTATAATATTTATAATATTAATATATTTATAAATATTTATAATAACATTCTTTTTTTAATTAAACCACATCAAAGTTTAATCAAGTTGAAAATAATAATAGTTAAAATAATACAGAAAACGTCTCGGTTACGTATGTAATCCTCATTCCCTGAGTAGGGAACGGAGACGTTACGTAGACGGATCGCCTGAGCTCAGTCTTGGCTCCTCAGCGAAGAAACATATCTGCATGTTGCCGGCGTCCTCCTTTTATACCCACGAGGTGGGGAGGAGATACGCTATGCAAATTCCGCAGACCCATGGCATTTCTTTGCCATTGGCTCGTTTTGTAATACTCGATAGGCTTTCTAAGCGAAACCCCATTTGTCGTCATCCGACGTAACGTCTCCGTTGTACAGCGGAAAGTGGCAGGCAGACGTAACGTCTCCGTTCCCTACCCAGGGAACGAGGGTTACATACGTAACCGAGACGTTCCCTTTCGTTGTCACTCCGAGTTACGTCGGATGACTACGAATTGGGTTACCAGTCTAATCACGCCACCTTCTCGGCTGTCTTCCAGTTCCCTGCGTAAATCTGAGATCCTTGTTGTGAGACTGGCACAGACGAAGGACTCCTATTTAGCACAGGAATACCAAGGTACACTGGAGAGCATATCCCAAGCTTAGAGGAAATATGCAATTATTGCCAACCTAGAGGGGGGGACTTAGAGAATACACATATGACCCAGAGGGATGCATATGGAGAACACTGGGGTGTCCAGCCGCAGGTGGAATATTTCAACCTCAGGGGTGGCAAGGTGGCTTGCCAAGGGAAAGAAACATGCTCAGAGAGGCTTACAGTGGAGATACACATGTGGGGGTCGCTCAGAGGAGGGACCATGCACACGGGAGGCACCTAGCCGACGCGCAGGCAATAGACACTGGCGCCGACGTCAGGAGTGCTGGAGGAGCTCAGGGCTTTCGGAGACGCTCACCTGAGGAGAATATCGCACGTATCCAGTCCGTGGAGTGGAATGGCGAGCAAGCGAAGACACCTGAGCGGGTCCAGTACTAGCTGGTTGAAGCGAGTACATGAGAGGACACTGGCTCCACTCGGAGATTGTAGAATCTGGCGAATGTGTTAGCTGTCGCCCAGCCTGCAGCTCTGCAGATGTCTGTTAGCGAGGCGCCATGCACTAGAGCCCAAGAGGACGCCACACTCCGGGTGGGGTGGGCAGTCACACCAAGGGGGCACGGTCGACCATGCTGCTGGTATGCCAAAGCAATGGCGTCCACTAACCAGTGAGACAGCCTTTGCTTGGAGAGGGCCTTTCCCTTCAGCTTCCCACCAAAACAGACAAGAGCTGGACTGAGGTCCTGAAACACTGCATCCTGTCTACATAGGCGCGGAGAGCGCATACTGGACAGAACAGTGCCAAGGCTGGGTCTGCCTCCTCCAGGGGAAGCACTTGCAGGTTCACTACCTGGTCCCGGAAGGAAGTGGTAGGAAGCTTGGGCACATATCCGAGCCGGGGTCTCAGGAACACGTGAGAGTAAGCCGGTCCCAATTCCAGGCACGCTTCGTCAACGGAGAATGCGTGCAGGTCCCCTACCCTCTTGAAGGAGACCAATGCAACCAGGAGCGCTGTCTTCATAGACAGGAACTTAAGCTCCACTGATTGCAAAGGCTCAAAGGGAGCACTCTGCAGGGCAGTTAGAACCACTGAGAGGTCCCAAGAGGGAACGAGAGGAGGGCGAGGAGGATTCAGTCTCCTCGGTCCTCTCAGGAACCTGAGGATCAGGTCGTGCTTCCCGACAGACTTACCTTCGACCGGGTCATGGTGTGCGGCAATAGCGGCAACATAGACTTTCAGGTTGGAGGGAGACAGTCTTCGCTCCAACCCATCTTGAAGGAAGGAAGCACGACACTAATCGAACATCTCCGGGGGTCTTCTCGGTGAGAAGAGCACCAGTTGACGAAGAGTTTCCACTTCAACGCATAGACGTGTCTAGTGGAACGACGCTCAAGCGGAAGTGATGGTAGCCGCCACCGCTGGCGGTAGGATACTCAAACCTGCCTCGTCCCGTCCAGCAGCCACACATGGAGGTTCCAAAGATCGGGACGAGGATGCCATAGGGTGCCCCGTCCCTGAGAAAGGAGGTCCTTCCTCAGGGGAATTGGCCAAGGAGGTGCTGTCGCGAGGAGTTCTAGTTCGGAGAACCAGGTCTGGGCGGGCCAGTACGGCGCGACCAGAATGACCTGCTCCTCATCCTCCCTGACTTTGCGCAGGGTCTGCGCAAGAAGGCTCACTGGGGGAAACGCATATTTGCGGCCCCGCGGCCAGCTGTGCGCCAGTGCATCCGTGCCAAGCGTGCCCTCGGTCAGGGAATAAAACAGGGCGCAATGGGTCGAGTTGTGAGAGGCAAACAGATCTATCTGTGCGTCCCCGAACTGGTCCCAAGTCAGCTGAACCGACTGGGGATGGAGTCGCCAATCTCCCGGGAGGGGCTGAAGCCATGAGAGCTCGTCGGCTGCACAGTTCAGGGCTCCGGAGATATAAATGGCATGAAGCGACCTCAGATGCTTCTGACTCCATATGAGGAGGTGGCGGGCGAGTTGCGACATACGGCGGGAGCGCAGACCACCTTGATGGTTGATGTACGCTACAGTGGCGGTATTGTCTGAACGTACTAGTACGTGTTGGTTCTTGAGCACGGCCCGGAAGCGGCGCAAAGCAAGACGCACAGCCAGCAACTCGAGGCAATTGACATGCCAGAGGCGTCGGGGTCCTGTCCAGGAGCCCGCGGCAGCACGTCCATTGCACATGGCACCCCAGCCCGTGGAGGAGGATTCTGTCGTTACAACAACATGCCGCAAGGGCTCGTTCCAGGTGCACTCCGGTCCGTAGAAAACTGAAGTTTGACCACGGGGTGAAGGTCTGACGGCAGGTCGAAGTAACTGTTACTCGGAGGGTGCCGTGTTGCCATGCCCACCTCGGGATTCGGTCGCGAAGCCAAAGCTGAAGCGGTCTCGTAGGAAGCAATCCGAGCGGCGTTGTTGCGGCTGCAGATGCCATATGCCCCAAGAGCCTCTGAAAAAGTTTCAGTGGAACCGCACTCTTGCCCTTGAACTGTCTCAGGCAAGTCAGCAGTGACTGCGCGCGCTCGCTCGTAAGCTGCGCGGACATGGCGACCGAGTCGATATCCATACCAAGAAAAGAAATCCTCTGCACGGGGCAAAGTTTGCTCTTTTTGCTCCCAGTTGACCCAAAGGCCCAGATGAGCTAGGTGCTGGAGCACTAGGTCCCTGTGTTCGCAAACCTGGTCTCGAGAGTGAGCTAGGATCAGCCAGTCGTCGATATAGTTCAGGATGCGAACCCAGTGTTCCCGAATGGGAACAAGGGCTGCCTCGACGACCTTCGTGAAGACGCGAGGAGACAGGGCTAGCCCGAAAGGGAGAACCGCCTACTGGTATGCCTGCCCCTCAAAAGCAAACTGTAGGAACGGTCTGTGTCGAGGGAGAATGGAGACATTGAAATAGTAGGCGTCCTTCAGGTCGATTGCTGCAAACCAATCCTGGGGCCACACACATTCGAAAATGCGTTTGGCAGTGAGCATCTTGAACGGCAGCCTGTGAAGGGAACGGTTCAGCACGCGCAGGTCCAGGATTGGCCGTAACCCACCGGTTTTCTTTGGGACAATGAAGTACGGTCTGTAGAAGCCGGTCCTCATCTTGGCCGGAGGGACGGTCTCCCGCCAGCAGGGAAGCTCTAGCCAGGCTCCCAAGAACTGTACCAGCGGGGTCATACGAACCACAGACTTCCCACCGGTGGTGCAGCAGGGCGGAATGACTGGCCCAGACGTGGACGGCATAGCGGCCTGGTGTGGGGGCACAGTCATTAACCGCGCCCTGACAGAGGAGACCAGGGAAGGATGAACGTTCCACGGGGGTCTGCTCTGCCAGGTGGCTGGCGACAGAGACGGATGAGAGCGGCACGGTCCGGGGACGTCGCGCACTGTCAACCGGCTCTGGGACAGAGGAGGACGAGGGGTGCACGGCTTGGGGGCGGCGCACCGTTTCGTCTGAGAACTCTGTGTGCTCAGGGATGAACATGTCACTTCTTGCTTTAACCACATTAGGGTGCTGCCCACCCGGGGGTGAGCAGCAGGGAGTGGAAAACAAAGGATTCTCCCCCGGCCTTCCACCGGGGGAAGGAGTGGTCCTGCTACCAGCTCCTGAGAAGTGACCATCATCCCTGAGCAGCCCGTCTCAAAGGCGTCGCTTGGCCTGGCGTTTAGCGGGTGCGGGGCAGGAGAGGGCTGTGGCATCCCCCTGCGACCTCCAGAGCCAGCCCGGGTGAACGGGCGGGGTGGAAGCCGCGGGAGGGCGCCTTCGGCGGTGGGCAGACTAAGGGATCCGAGCAGACGGCGGGGCCGTCAGGGCAGAATATGCCTCAGTCTGCTCATGGGCGGTTGAGAACTGTTGTACAGCCCTGAACCGCACCGCCGAAGGGCTGACCTGGGATATGAGGGTGTCGGGCAGACGGGACCGCCGGACATCCTGCACATCGGACAGGTTAAGCCACAGGCTTGAATGGTGTACATCACCTGACCCAGGGAGCGTGCGGCTACTTTCGTTGCTCGGGGAGCAAGGTCAATGAAGAGCCCTGGGTCAGTCCTGCCCTCCTGCATGTCCATGAACACCTGGGCCAGGAAGACCAACAGAATGGCCATGACATGCAGTGAGGCGGCTGCCTGTCCTGGGCGCTATAGGATTTCGCCACAAGTGTAGACGAAAAACTACAGACGGGCCCGCGGGCGTCACGTGATCGTTCACGGGTTGCGTCAATGAAGAGGGGGGCGTGGGCCACGGACGGATAGTCGTCGCCATGTTCCACACCAACACCCTCAGGTCACCCTGGCCACCAGCCGAAGTAGCACCTCACGTGGAGAGTGTTAGATCTGGTTGTGGATGAGGGGACTCTCTCTCAAACGAGATCATTGAGTCTCGACCGTAATGACGCGATGGTCACGTTCCCGCGGGGAGAACGTGAGTCATCCACAAACGCTGCTGATCAAGCCCAAGCACGCAGAGCAGAGAATGTGCCCATCAAAATCGGAAATGAGTCAACCACCACCAGAAATGCATGGGCGAGCCGTCTTTAAAAAGAGAAAAGACATGCGAGCTCTTTTGTGAAA
This sequence comes from Siphateles boraxobius, assembly GCF_051911475.1. Classification (NCBI taxonomy): domain Eukaryota; kingdom Metazoa; phylum Chordata; class Actinopteri; order Cypriniformes; family Leuciscidae; genus Siphateles; species Siphateles boraxobius. The sequence goes on from NW_027509219.1 coordinate 13,761,985, forward strand.
AAAAAAAAAAAAAAACTCTTAAAGTGTTGAAGCTAAGCAGGGAGCGTGAACTCGCCGGGAGATTGCCGTCACACCAACACCAGAGAATCTCGCTCGTCTGTAAGAAGCTGACAGTTCAGAGATGGCTTGTGGAGTGAAGAATTAACTTGGGTCCGAAGCGAAAACATATCTGCATGTTGCCGGCGTCCTCCTTTTATACCCACGAGGTGGGGCGGAGATACGCTATGCAAATTCCGCAGACCCATGGCATTTCTTTGCCATTGGCTCGTTTTGTAATACTCGATAGGCTTTCTAAGCGAAACCCCATTCGTCGTCATCCGACGTAACTCGGAGTGACAACGAAAGGGAAGAAGAATATTCAATGCATTTTTTTTATTTATCAATAGTTGTTCTTTGGAAATTATTTTTATAAATTAGAATAAATATTACTATCTTCTTCTTCTTCTTCTTCTTCTTCTTCTTCTTCTTCTTCGTCTTCTTCTTCTGATTATTTATTATTATTATTACAGAGTGGTTGCTAAAAAACAAATGATTCGCAGATCATTTTGTGGTGATATTTTTTTTTATTCTGATGATGATGTCTGAGTGGGAGAGTTTTTTTTTATTATTATTCCATCCATTTTGACCAGTGTGACCCATTCATGCAGTTTTGATGTAGCGAATTCATAATCAACTCGGCTTTATCACATTCACAAAGTAATTAGCCAGTCCCAGAAATGTGGAGGCACTCTCTTCTCTCATGTGATTTTTTCCTTTTATTTCTAAATTAGAAAGCAATGAGTTTAAGGGAGGAAAAAAGACATAGCCTCCTCCTTAAACAGTGTTATCTTAAAATAAATGAGTGGTTTATACATTATTTGATCTTTTATTTTGTATTGTTGATTGCTTTTCTGCCATAGTCTCTTGGAAATAAAACATTCCTGTTCTTCAGCTATATCCTCTTGGACGCACATGATCAAAGTGACAATTGATGGAAAACCCATGTGTTCAGGAATTGAAATTGCTTAGACTCAATCAATAGTAGTATCTCTTATTCCTTCACGTACAGCTACAACTTTATACCAGGACGAAAGACTCTGAAACTGAGCCTCCTTCCCTTTCTACTGCATTAACCAGCTAATGAAGCAAATAATGCTTGTCTTATTTGTTCCATGTCTTATTTGTTCACTCACTCTTAGGGTATTAGTTGTAATTTCCTAGCACATTGCACTCTTCCTTTTTGTTTCATTGTAATGATTTTTCACCCCCAACCCCCCCAACCCCCTGAAACGTAACTGAAATGTATCTTATTAGCAGAGGAGATGCAATAACCTACTAAACAGTTGTTTTTGGCAGAGAGAAGAGAGTGAGACAAGATAGACCGAGACTTTAGCGTCAGGTTATGCCTTTCAGGTAAGGGCAATATAACTACTATAATTTACTGTTCACTTGAAGTTTAGAAAAGGCTTTCTTGGATTGTTTGGGTAGAAAGTGCTCTGGCATCAAGATAAAGCACATTTCACTTCTCGCCAGGACTCCTCTATTATACCTGAGCAGACCACTCACTGCTCAAATTACAGCCTGTCTGCCTCCGAAGGGCTAGAAAGGTCCTTTAAGATTCTCTATTCTCAGAGAGAACCCCAAAATGAGCAATGCAAACAGTTTTTCATGTACACACACAAAAAAACATTGGACTGAGATTAATTAAAACATATATATATATATATATATATATATATATATATATATATATATATATATATATATATATATATATATATACTAACGCTTAAAAGTCAGTGTGTGTGGTAATGAATCTCAGTCCAATGGTCTTCAGGCCTGTGGAGAATTCATATCTTTTAAACAATGCTTCTCGTTGCTATGGACGGCCCTTTGTCAGGAACATTCAAATAAGCGTTGCCACTGCCCATGACTCAGAGAAAGCAGTTCCTTTTCAGTCGCTCACGTTCGACGCAACGTCAACGTGACGACGTAATTGGGATAACTTGGGATAACTATCAACTTCGAGTGTTTACAGAACGAGCCAATGAACGTTGGCGTGCGTGAGAAGCGGCACGCGCCCCGCAGCGGGGGTAAAAACAGGAAGCGGGCACATGCACTCATTGTCTTTCGCTTTGGAGCCAAGCTTTCGTTTCGACTCTGAGTTTCTGCAGACTGCGGCAACGTTGAAGAATGCTTCAGAGAAAAAACTCTGTTCCATTGCTGGTGTGACGACGCGATAAATGGTGGCCGCAAGCATTACAGCTCACAACTGCTGTTTTCACAGCATTGCTTGTGTGTGTGTGTTTGTGTGTGTGTGTGTGTGTGTGTGTGTGTGTGTGTGTTTGTGTGTGTGTGTGTGTGTTGGTTTCGGTGGGCGTTCCTCTTTGATTGTGTACCCCGATTACACCAAGGCTATCCCTGGGTGCTTCAGCACTGAGAGAGTTATTTTTTCTTTTCTTTTTGTTTCTTTTCAACTAAAAGAGTAACACAAGCTTGACCCTGCGTCCTTTTCAGGATGTCATTCCGCTTGTGCGCTTCTGTGTGCGGTCGTTCCCTGGCGCCAGCAAACGGCCACAACTGTTGCATTTACATTTACATTTATTCATTTAGTAGACGCTTTTATCCAAAGCGACTTACAAATGAGAACAATAGAAGCAGTTAAACTAACAGTAGGACAACAATACGTAAGTGCTACAACCCCTCTCAGTTTAATTTTAGTGCAGTTTTTTTTTTTTATAGAATAGAAGAGAAGAGAAAGTGTTAGTACTACTGAATCAAGTGCTGCCGAAAAAGATACGTCTTCAGCAGTTTCTTGAAAGTGGCTACTGTCTCAGAAGCTCTGGTTGAGTTAGGCAGATCATTCCACCAACAGGGAACATTCATGGTAAAGGTCCGAGAAAGAGATTTTGTGCCTCTTTGAGATGGTACCACAAGACGACATTCACTAGCAGAGCGCAAGTTTCTGGATGGCACATACGTCTGAAGTAATGAGTTTAGGTAGGAGGGAGCAGTGCCAGTGGTTGTTCTGTAGGCAAACGTCAGTGCCTTGAATTTAATGCGAGTGGCAACTGGCAACCAGTGCAATTTTGTGAGGAGATGAGTGACGTGTGCTCTCTTTGGCTCATTAAAGACTACTCTGGCTGCAGCATTCTGGATCAATTGTAGAGGTTTGACAGAGCAAGCTGGAAGACCAGCCAGGAGAGCATTACAATAGTCAGTCTGGATAAAACAAGTGCTTGGACAAGGAGTTGTGTTGCCTCTCGTGTTTGGGCATTCAGCACGCTGAGGCAGCTTTTTTGAATAGTTCTTGTTACAATTGCGGGAATATGACTATGACAGCGCTGAGATCAAACTTGCTTACCTCAAGGGAGGTGCAGTCCCCTCGCCTATACCCCGATCTAGTGTCTATTCTGGACCTCAGAATAGAGGCTTGCGTGGAACCCTCCACCATATCCCGAACCTTCCTGGTTGGACGATTGGTTTCTCGGGGCGGGCCGTGCTGGTTCTCAGCGTCCCGCCCCGGTGCCATTCTTTCCGGAAGTGGATGAGTAGCTAACTAGGACGTGGACGGCGCCGTTTAGTGCCAGAAGCCGTCCTAGTATCTCCTCCCTCCTCACCACCCTCGATGGCGGAGTGGCTAAGGGATATGTGGATGCAACGTTGGGATGCAATTGTGTCCAGCGTCCACTTCCTACATGCTGGGCAATCCACGTCCAATGCATGTGAATTTTCGTCCAGTCTCATGGCGAAGGCTTACAGAGCCTCCACCAGGCCCAGGCGCTCATGGACATGAACAAGGGTGGTTCTGAACTCAGAGCTCTTCCGGGAGCTCCGTGTGACAACTGACCTTGCTCTCCGAGCGACGAAAGAAACGGCATGTTCAGTCGGTCAGGCGATGTCCACCTTGGTGGTCCAGGAGCACCACCTTTGGCTCAACCTGGCGGACATGAGGGACACCGATAAATATCGGTTCCTGGATGCTCCTCTCTCCCAGGTTGGGTTATTCGGCGACGCGGTCGAGAGCTTCGCCTAACAGTTCTCGGCCACCCAGAAGCAGATGGAGGCCGTCCGACACATCCTACTCTGGCGGACCGCTGCTGCTCCCATCCGTCCGCCGGCCACATACCCTCCGTCCGCTCGTCGCTGAGGTCGACCTCGTGCGGTGTCCTCCACTCCCACGAAGCCTCAGCAGCAGCAGCCACCATCCAAGCCTCAGCGTGGATCAGGCCGCAGGAAGTCGACCATGCCCATCCAGGCCTCTGCCAAACCAGGAGGCAAACAGAGGTGGATCAGGTTGCTCTTCAGGAGATGGTGAAAGCACCGCTCCTTCCGGTGGGCCAGGCGGATAATCTTTTGTTTCCTTTTCTTTCTGTTCCGCCACTGACCCACAGGCCAGTGGTACCCCTCAGATACAGAACAGCGGCACCACTGAAACTGTTTCAGAGGCTCATGGGGCATATGGTATCTGCAGCCGCGGTAATGCCGCTCGGATTGCTTCATATGAGGCCACTCCAACACTGACTACACAATCGAGTCCAAATGAACCCGCACTGTCGCCAAACACTCAGCTTGTGGTCGGACCCTTCGTTCCTGCGGGCAGGTGTCCCCTAGAACAAGTGTCCAGGCACTCTGTGGTCACCACGGTTGCCTCTGCCACTGGCTGGGGGCGGGGGCACGTACAACGGGCATGCAGCTTCAGGTCTGTGAAGGGGGCCTCAACTGCATTGGCACATCAACTGCCTCGAGTTGTTAGCAGTACATCTTGCGCTGGGCTGCTTCAAAACACTGCTACTAGGCAAGCATGTACTCGTCCGTACGGACAGCACTGCGACCGTTGCGTACATCAAACGTCAGGGTGGTCTACGCTCCCGCCGCATGTCACAATTCACCCGCCATCTCTTCCTTTGGCGTCAGAAGCATCTGAGGTCGCTTAGTGCCATTTATATCCCGGCCTGCTCAACTAAGCAGCCGACAAGCTCCATCCCAAGGTGGTCCAGCTGATTTTTAGGTGCTTCGGGACTGCACAGGTAGATCTGTTTGCCACCCTGGAAATGTCTCACTACCAGTTGTTCTATTCCCTGACCGAGGGGACCTTCAGCATGGATGCCCTGGCACACAGCTGGCCCCCGGACCTACGCAAGTAAGCGTTTCCCCCAGTGAGCCTTCTTGCACAGACCTGGTGCACAGTCAGGGAGGACAAGGAGCAGGTCTTGTTATTTGCACCGTATTGGCCCAACCGGACCTGGTTCCCGGAACTAGTGCTCCTCGCGACAGCCCTTCCCTGGCCCATTCCTCTGAGAGAGGACCTGCTCTCTTAGAGACGGGCACCCTATGGCACCCGCGTCCAGACCTCTGCAAACTCCATGTCTGGTCCCTGGAAGGGAGCAGGAGGTTCTAGGTGACATACCTCCACTGATAGTTGACACCACTTCCACTAGAGCCCCCTCTACGACGCGCCTCTATGCATTGAAGTGGAACCTGTTCATTGAATGGTGTTTTTCTCTCACGAGGAGAACTTGCTCGATCAGAGCCGTGCTTTCCTTCCTGCAAGATGGGTTGGAGCGAAGGCTGTCTCCCTCCACCCTTAAAGGGTATGTTGCCGCCATCGCCGCACATCACGATGCAGTCGAGGGTAAGTCGCTGGGAAAGCACGGTCTGATTGTCAGGTTCCTTGTTGAGGTGTTGAGACGGTTCCTGTGTGCTCGCTTCAACCAGCCGATAACACAGAAGTTCCCGCTCTAATCTCGGCTTGCTGCGCCACTCCCCTCCACATGGAGGGGGGAGTTCCTCCGCACCCCTTTGGCAGTCGGACATTGCGGAGCATCCAACGCCAGGCCTGGGTTCCATATGTGGTGATCCCTTCGGCGATCCCACATGCGTATTCTTCCACGATCAGCTCCCTGCGGTGAGCCCGTGTCTTTCCCTTGGCAGAGTCCGCTCTGCCGTCACTGTCTGGTGTAGCCTCCCCCTTCTCAGGCTGGAGCCACCCCAGTGACATTCCGTATGTTGCACTGCCCCTCCGGACAGTCCATATGTGTATTCTCCACATGTTACCTCCCTTAGGGCAGGATGTGGTTCTGTAGCATCCTTCTCCCCTGGAAAGGCACGCTTTCCCAGTGTAATCCAAAGAGTTCCACTGTGTGGGGTATAACGGAGCAGCAGTTTGAACTCCCTCTACGCAGGCCTTCCGCCCTAGGCAGTTGGGGGTCTGAGAGTAGATGTGGCAGCAACCGTGGCGTTTTCGATGGGATCCCAATCACGTCGTCACGTCGATGTTACGTCGAACGTGAGGGACTGTAAGGGAATGTCTCGGTTACTAATGTAACCCTCGTTCTCTGAAGGAGGGAACGGGAGATGTAACGTCCCGTCGTCACAGTTGCTGATCGCTGTGCGGCCGTCACAATCACGGCTCCTCAGTGGAAAACAATGAGTGTGTGCGCCCGCTTCCTGTTTATACCCGCACTGGGGGGCGGGGCCTGTGATGCTTCTCACGCACGCTTACGTTCATTGGCTCGTACTGTAGACACTCGAAGTTGATAGGGCTCCCTGAAGTGATCCCAATTACGTCGTCATGTCAAGATTACATCTCCCATTTTCACTGTATTTGCTACTGCTGGGCTCAGTAATTAGGAAACATGCCATATATTTTCATTGTTACGCTGATGATAATCAGATGTACATGCCGGTAAAAAAGAATGGCACTATCAGTTCGCTAATAGAGTGTCTCAATGATGTTAAAGCCTGGATGGCTTTTAATATTTTAAGTTTTAATGCTAATAAACCGGAAGTGATGATCTTTGGTGGTACTAATGGGACTCGTTCCGTTGAGTTAGGTGCTTTGGCCCAATATAATAAACCAGTTATCACTAACCTAGGGGTTAAAATCGATGCTGATCTTAACTTTGACAGCCAGATCAGAGCAGTAGTCAAAACGGGCTTTTTTCAGCTGAGGAATTTGGCCAAATTAAAGCCTTTCTTAGAAAGACGTCAATTTGAGACAGTAATCCATGCCTTTATTACTAGTCGGCTGGATTAATGTAATGCACTATTTGTGGGGGTTAGTGGGTCTTCTTTAGCTCGTCTTCAAATGGTGCAAAACGCAGCAGCACGTCTCTTGACAGGAGTACGTAAAAACACATTACACCCGTCTTAGCATCACTTCACCGGCTGCCTGTACAGTACAGGATCAATTTTAAAATTCTTTTATTTGTTTTTAAATCATTAAATGGTCTTGCCCCGTCTTATATCTCTGAGTTATTACATCTTCACACACCCACTCGTTCTCTTAGGTCAGCTGATAAACTGCTCCTACATGTACCCAAAACGAAATGTAAACTTAGAGGGGGCCGTGCTTTTGCAGTGGCAGCTCCAAAATTGTGGAATGACCTGCCTCAGTCGGTAAAACAGGCCACTTCAAATCACGCATTTTAAATATCTTTTAAAAACGTATCTATTTTCTTTGGCCTTTAACACCAGGAGTTGACATTTTGCTTTTATGGTTTAGCAATTTTATGGTTTGTTTTATACGTTTTGTTTATAAGTTATTTTACTTTGTATTTTATGCTGTATGAGTTGTATTGTTTTTGTATATTTGTTTATTCTTGTGTACAGCACTTTGGTCTACCTTGGTCATTGTAAAGTGCTTTATAAATAAAGTTTGATTGATTGATTGATTGATTCCCTCCTTATGGGAAAGAGGGTTACATTAGTAACCAAGACATTAGACTAGCTATGAAACAAGTTCACAAACAGTCTTTTCCATCACACAATATTGTTATTTCCGTGGTAAAAATATTCAAATTATCACAGAAGTACTGGGATAAAAGTTTATACAGGTAGTACGGATATAACACTGATGCCTTGATGTAACGATTGGTGCTTGCAATAATGATTGTATCGACAAACAAACAAACAAAAAAAGGGTTATTGTGCAGCTCTAGTTAGCACTGAACCAAAGACAGGCAGTTAGCATTTATCTTAGGATTCGTAGGGCCCTATCTTGCAACCAGCTCGATTGACTTTGTACACTGACGTACGTATCATTCCTATTTTGCACCCGACGCACAGCAGACTTTTCCCTCCACAGACGCACATCGGTAAATTAGGGAATGAACTTGCGCTCCCGGGGGGCAGTTCAGCGAAAAGCGAAGGCGTGTTCCAGTGTAAACATTCTCTAGTCTAAAGTCAGTGGCGCGTTATTCAGATGCTATTTTAAGGGCACATGCTTGGCCATAATGTCGCGTGTGCACAATGCGCATACACTTTGGTTCTCTCCTTTACACAGACGTAGCAGTTCCCATTTTTGCAAACCACACATACTTACAAGGAAAAATATTACCACATGAGGGAAATCATTGTGGTGTCCATGAAGATGTGAAAAAATAAGCATAAATCTAGCTTACACATTTACCCAAATTATTTCACGCCTGTTTAACCGAAGCTAATGTGGGTGGGTTTCTCCCATTCCCATTCAATGTCACTTCTCTGTCTTTTACGGCCCTGATGAGAACGTCGGTCTCCTCGGCTGTGAACCGCTCCTGGCGTGCACCTGGCAAATCCGCCATCATAATAGCAATCCTCAATGGAACAAGCATGCCTGCTTTTAAAGGGAATGTGAGATCACGCTCTGATTGGTTTATTTCACGTTACGCTCAAACCACACCTGTGAGTAATGTCGCTACTTCAGACCAACCCATTTTAGATTTGCGTCGGGCGCAAGAGTCATTTATCCCGCTGGTATTATAGCAACGGCGCCTGAGATCCGCCCCTAAAGTTTTGCGTTTGATACATGCGTTTCAGATCGTTAAAATAGGGCCCATAGTGTACAGTGGTACTTTGTGACTATTTATAATTTTACTATTTATCATATTTATCAGAAATGTCAAGAATATGAATGTGTCTATTTGGAAATGGTACTTATTTATCTAATAGTGAGAAGAAATGCCAAACTCTGATGGCATAGTGTCCAGGATTTATTCAAACATCCAGTTGCTTTGGGACTAAAGATTAAAATCTGCTTTCATTGCACATGGACCGCCTAAATCTATGCCTTGGAAAATGATGGAGTCACCCTATACATGAGAATGAAAGAGCAGTCATGATGATGGCTTGAAGGACAAAGTACTGAGCCACTTTGAGACTAATGATTGACACTGAAAAACAAAAGGGCTCTGCACCTTTCGCCAAGAAAGCAATTGAAATGGTCCAATCTCTATTGAATTTCAGACTTATCGACGTTGAGGGCCATTACTGGGCCTTATTACGTTAGATTCGTCTTCCAACAGCGAGGGGGGCATGTTCAGATTTATTGATTCACCCCAGAGAGAAACATTTCTCCTCATAGTATAGAGTAAACTTGAAATATTTTTACTTAAAAGGAGACTGAGATGATTGTGTTCTAGAATAGACATCATGTTTAAACGAACACAAATGAAAATGAGGCTATGAGGGACAGACGAACAAGTCAATTCAATAGGTTGTACTGACACATACAGTATATTGGTATGGACTGTTTCTTTATCCTGATTTTTTTTGTTTTTGTCCATAGCACGATTACAAGTGAAATAGTTTGAAAATAGTTCAAAACAAACACAAAATCAATCTCTGAGCAATGAAACAATGATTTGTTGAGTGAATGATTCAATCGCTCACACATAAATAAGGCTGCGAACAAAATCGCATACACTCTTAATAGCTAGTTCTTTTGAATAAGTAATTACTTTGCGACCATTGAAAAGTACATTCTGTAGAGTTTGAATGTGTGTAGTATGAATGTAATTCTATGCAACATTCATCATATTGTCATTGTTATGTGACCAGCCAACGTCAACAATATCGCTTCACTGCCATTCACAAATCCTCTCCAGTGGCCTCATGGAATAGTAAAGGGTCCATTGTATGTGCACTTCAGAATCTCGCCGGAAGTCATCCAAGAACTTTTTGCCTATTGTTTTTTATTTATTGCACTCTTTTTCTGCAACTACAGTCAGCCAGTCACTTTTTTGTTCATGAATGAATCAGTGCTTTTGAAATAATTGCTTTAATGAATGATGACACATTATATTAAGAGCCACAAAACTCATGTTTTTTTGCTCTATCAGCAAATACATCCTGTCCACTAACACATTAGTTAACTTAATATTTTCTATCTCCATCTGAAGTCCTTACAAATATCTTGCTCCTCCTAGTCAGGGTTATGTTAGTGCAGAGAAGTGGGTCAGGATACCCATGTAAAAATCGATCTGTTCTTTGCTTTCTCCCTGTGAGAGCCTATCCAAATCAGATGCAGTGGAGGAAAAACAACAGAGTGGAGACTTCAAACATTTTGATGTGTCGCATTGATCCAGCTTCACATCTATGCATGAAAGAGCATCTGAGCTGAACAAGCCAAATGATTTGATGCCCAAGTGCCTCCTATGCCTTTTGCGTCTTTTATGGGTCTTCTTACTCATCTATTGTGATATTTTCACAATAGATTTCTCCAGGTATTTTTCATGGTTTGTCTACTCTCACTTCATTACTCTATGTTTACAACAAATCACCTGCTTCTGTCATCACATGCTCCAAAACCTAGAGAGCTGCCTAAATATGCATTTTAAGTTAGCATTGGAACGCTCCCAACACAAATTCTGTTCTAGTCATCTGAATTATGTTGTCTATGATATCTAGTTTGGAATTTTAGAATTCAGAAGTTATTCAGGTATAATCACAAATACCCTTAGTGGGGAAAATCCCAAAATGCATTGTTCCTAAAGGCCCATCCAAACCAAGTACAATAAATAGCAACTATTTTCACTTAGTACAAAGACAATTCTGCAATTCTCACTTAATGCAAATAGCATCTATCACTATTTACACTTAGTGTAAATATAGTTTAATGCTATTATGTTAAGTGCAAATATGTTATTTTTGTTGCTATTTACACTTAAGCCCTATTCGCACGGGATAAGTATTACCTGATGACCTCTAGTCATTTGCAATAATTGCGGAGGTTGTCTGTGATCTTAATTCCGAGCGAATTGGCCATGTCTGTAATTTGTAAAGTAAAAATTCCCCCGCAAATGACATACCATATTTCGCCGAACACCAAGGTCCTGTGATAATATTAGTCCCGTGTGAATCGGCATCTCTGTGATTTGGCAGGGTCGTTTATAATTTTTTCAAGGTTTTTGTTTCCTGTGCGCTTTTTTATTCATCTTTCGCGAGGAATAGAGGCTACATGGGAGTGTTTTGTATAGTATTTTGGGTGCTGGGTCATATCGCTATACACCATACAACTATTCAATTTGCAGAAAGAGAAAGCTGAAAACCATCAGAAGAGCAAAAACAAATAGAATGGTTAGATGGAAATGAATGACATGTATAACAGCATGCGGTAAGGCACATTCTTCTGTTTATGATATATCATACAGCTAGACCTACAATAACGACAAGATATTTCCAAGCAATAGCCTATTGACATCATATCCGGGAGATAAGTCAGTAATACGAGTAAAATCACAGGCTTCGCTAATCCCTTGCGAAATGCGCCACACGAAATTCAGATGTGGGTGGGTAATTTCTAATTCACACGAGATGAACCCAGATAATACTAATCCCGTGCGAATAGGGCTTTAGCCTATAATTATAAAATTGACCCTTTATGCTGCCTTATAATAAATAGCAGGTTATAATCAGTTGGTGTGGACGGTAATATAGTTATAGGTATGGATGGGCCCTTACTGACAGTGAAACAATAAATCCAAGATGGCAGATGGGGTGAGTGTAATACATTTTAAATTAATTATAAATAAACATATCATTCAAAACTGAAAAGTGTGAAAATGTTATGTTATGGGTAAATTTGTTATGCTTATTAGAATATTATGATGTTAGATTAGCAACATGCTAATGTCAAACTGTATTGAAATTGTGAGTTGAGTTGCTGCCTATGTAGAGCAAACCATTCACTCATTAGGTTCCTTGATGGAAGATAAGTAACATTATCAAATTAAGATTAATGCTGCTTTCTAAGACAGCCTATTTAAGAAGCATCACTTATCACTCTTATAACAATGCCAACCCATGTCATTCTCTCTTTGTTTTATTTAATTTTTTTTCTTTGATACCACCTCAGCGTTTTCAGATAAGATATGAACATTCCAAACAAACTCAACCACGAAAAAGAAGCTTCTCTTCCTCCCAAGGCCTAACCATCTCAATCCCTTCATCTCAATGTGCATACTAATGTGCATCCATCCTAAATACTATGAGATTACAATAAGTGTGTCCCAAAGCATATTATTTTGAAAAGAGTATGCCAAATGTCTCCAGATTGTCTGCTATTTCTGGTAGTTTTTTTAAGTGTTGATCTGTGCACATTCTGACGGTTGATATTGCCCACAACCCATTGCGCTTAGGAGAAGGATTTGGTTCAGAACAACAAACACGACCTAACCTTGTAATCTGATGAAAAATCATTCAATGTAATCTGTAATACATTCCATCTGCAACAACACTGAGAACTTCTATAAAGATACAGATATCACAATAGCAAAGCAGATAGGTTTGGTCATTAACTATTAAATGCATCATTATGCAAAAAACATTAGCAGAATTCTCTGACTGGCAGATATATCTGCTACTTGTTCTCCCTCCAATACGGTAGGAAGACCGGTTTTAGTATTGTAAATGTAGTGTGTATGAGGATGTTAATGATGATATGATGATTGACATGCCGGTTTACGGTGACAGAATGCATGTAACTATGTCACAAAGCGCAATTACGATGTGATAGTATGAAAGTGAAAGTGACACGTGATGGCCAAGTATGGTAACCCATACTTGGAATTTGACCTCTGCATTTAACCCATCCAATTAAGTGCACACACATTAGGAGCAGAGTAGTGCACACACACACTGCAAACGTGGATACAAACACCTGGAGCAGCGGGCAGCCTTGAGTCCGGGGGGCGATTGGGGGTAAGGTGCCTTGCTCAAGGACACCTCAGTCATATTCCTGCCGGCACTGGAATCGAACCAGCAACCTTTGGGTCACCAGTCCAACTCTGTTACCATTAGGCCATGACTGCCCCCCTTAGGCCATGACTGCCCCCCATTCCTACTCTTCTGCTACACACTCAAAAGTATCTACTTTTCCTTCACAAAAAGGTAAAAAGTAAAAAGAGTACATATTTTTAGGGTGTAGTATAATCAGCTGAATTGGTACATAGTACATGTCTTATCGTTTTAGTTAAAGGTACAGTTTTAAAGGTTGCTTACACAACAGAAATACAACCAGGTCCTTCAATGACACCATTTTAATTCAGCTCCTTGCAGGCTTTTATTATTCTATGAGTGGGTTAAAGCAACTCATTCATTGCCAACAAAACTGTATTTACTACAAAATTCATCAAGTGCATCCAAAGCCCTTGACATTGTTTGACTTATTAACCTCCAGTTATTTTCACATTACATCTTTACTTGAATTGCTGCCAGAATCATATTCATAACACTGTTTCTAGCCAGCGCAGTCAGTCACTGGCTTGGTGCCCTGCTACCTGCAATTCATTACCTAACCATACACCGCACTCAGACTGATGTGACTGGCTACATCCAATTTGGTCATCTTGTTTCCTCATCCCTCCACATAAAGCCATTCACTTGGCCAGGTCAAAAATCTTTCCAGAATGGATATTCCATACTTCACCAGAATGCACTGTGATGAGCTTAGTAGAAATAAAAACCAGTGGAAGACGCAAGTTGATTATATAGTTTTAAATGTTCAATACTGAAAAGTATTATATGTTAAATATTGATCCCGTATTTGTATTGTGCTATTAGATCAGTAGCAAACTGAGTTGAGTCTCCTATGCTCTTCACATGAGCTTAGACTTTTCCAAATCACAATCTTTACGTTCCACTGCACCGCTTTTTGTTTTTCTATGTAAACATGCAATAGACAGACATCTTTGGCGATTGCTCTGCATCTCATTGCTTTTAGTCTCTCCTTATGAAAAATAAAAACTTAAAGGGTTAGTTCACCCAAAAATGAAAATTATCCCATAATTTATTCACCCTCAAGCCATCCTAGATGTGTATGGCTTTTTCTATCAGCCAAACACAATCGGAGTTATATTAAAAAATATCCTGGCTCTTCCAAGCTTAATAATGCGAGTGAATGATACTGATAATGCGAGTGAATGATAATGATATTTTAAGCCCAAAAAAGCACATCCATCCATCATAAAAGTAATCCATACGGCTCCAGGGGGTTAATAAAAGCTTTCTGAAGTGAAGCGATGTGTTTTGGTAAGACAAACATCTATATTTATAACTTTATAAATTATAATGACTGGCTTCCGGTAACAGCAGTACGCAATTCTAGTTCCGGTGGAAGAGTGACCTCTGTCTTTCAAGAGAAATGGGTTGAAAGTCTTCTTAAATGCTTGTCAGTAAATCCAACAGTACATTTTAACCATATTTCAAAGACAATTGAAGTAATTATAAAATGACATATAAAGATTTACTTAAGTCCTACTTAAGTGGTTCAAAAAAGTACTCTAAAGTTCAGCTAATTGTATTAAATATAAATTTAAACTATATTTAAACTGTATACACTTACTGTGAGTGTATTCTTTTTAAGTAGGCTATATGATTTCGACAATAAACACAAGAACACATTCTTAATGATCGGCCCCTTATGTAGACAGAAAGCATCAATCTGCACAACACAATTATTGTAAGTCATTGGGGAATTTTAGAGTATCTTGTAATGTCAAGGGTCAACACAGAAAACTGACTTTGAAAATTTGTTGATACCTCTGTTATTCATTTACCTCAGTTGCTGCAACATGCATATTTAAGCTTTTCTCTCACATCTGGAATTGCTGTGCAAAGATAAATAAACTCAGCAGTGGGACAGACTGCTCATTTGGCATGTTACCGGTGTTTGGAAAACTCACCACATCCTACTGCACGAAAGCCTGTCAGATCCATACTTCTCCAGCAGAACCATGACCTGGCTCCTATTGTCGAGGGATCGATAGCTAACCCTGTCAGTCTGTGCTTTATTTGCCTGGATTGTATGCTCGAAACCAGTCTTGACTGCTCCTATATTTGGCATTCCACCAGTCCCCATCAAAACAGATAAACAACATTCCTGTACTATAAATCAGGGCTAAAAAAAAGTGCATGTTTTTGGGAGATAAAAAAAAATAACACTCAAGCAACTGCTTCAGATACAGTGCAAATGGACGCCCAGAGTGCTAGATGGATAACCTTAAACTACATTCTTCATTTTGAGAAAAACAGAAAAGAAAATCACAACCAGTATCTGATTTAGCTAGTCACGACCGTCAGCAGTGTAACGTCACAATAGACACAGATTCAAATGTAGAATGAAAATGGCAGGCCTGCAATGCTCCCAATCACATTAAAGAGTAAAGCGACAACAACAATCATCCTAAAATAGACCTCTGAATGTATCAGAACTGGAGATACTGAAACACTTGATCTGACGGAACGACTTGAGCAAAGCTAAGGTGGTTTGCAGGTTTTAGAGGGGATTGGGCACTTGTTATTTTTGTCAGGCTGGGTGTCCAGCTGACTGATCAGTTAAATGATCTGAAAACCAGCTAGACCAGTTCAAATCAGTTAAGACCAGAAATCTTTGCAGGTTAAAACTGTTATTTTTTCCTGGGTCTGGAATGCACAGCCATTCGGCTACTTAAAAATCAATTAAAAAGCCATCATCTATGTATTACACCAGAGGATAATAACAGTAACATTAATCACAAAAATGACAGTATTAAACAAACCTAACAATAAGAGAAATAGAATCTCAATGAACCTGCTATATGTAATTACATTTATTCCTCCACAAATATAATTGTGCTGATACGGCCTCATATTAAAGTCCTGCTCACACCAAGAAAGACAACAATTTCAGTGTCCACACAAAAGCACGATAAAATATAAGATACACGATTTCACTTTTCTAACTTTAGCTAGTGTGTATGTTGCTGTTTGAGAATAAACAACATCTGCGAAGTTACAACGCTCAAAGTTCAAAGCAAAGGGAGATATTTGCCTTTAAAGAAATCAATTTCTAAGGACTACAGCAAACGGGACTACACGGCATTCCTCCAGGGTTGCTGACATCACTAACCTCAATATTTACATAAACCCTATTTCTCTATTTAGTAGAGAATACTAAATAAGGGGGGCGAGGCCATTTTATATTGCTTTGGAGAAGAGTTGTTGTGGTATAGTAGGCTGAAGTGTTTTTGCCGCAATGCCGTCTAAACGCTGTTATTTTCATCTGGATTGCAGGTCCACTTTGTTCAGCCTTCCTAGGGTCGGGGGAGTTAGGGATCAATGGTTAAAATTTATTTTTAACTCGGTCCCTCATAATTATTACCCAAATCTCGCTCTCTTTGCTGCACATTTTACGGAGGAAAGCATCCACAATCTTCGCGAGTTCAATGCAGGATTCACACAATGGCTTGTCCTGAAAGATGGAGCAGTTCCAACTTTAAGAACAGAAGCTGTTGTTTACGGGCCACAACATATGATTTATTTTTCGTTGATGTGTTTTCCTGTAATAGTTCGTATTGTTTATTGTACATGTAGCAAGGAAGTAAACAAATGAAAATGCTGTTTGGCTCTGAAAACCAGTTTGTTAAATGCTCATTCATACTTAACGTTATCCGACAAACACCTAACGTTTTTCAAACTTTTTTTTAATCTCAACAGCGAACTTAGAATTAGTGTAAATTATTCTTTGATTAGAGCTTTTATGTATTGTTTATCTACTTGCTTGTTTATCTACAGGCATGCTAAACATGGTTCTGTGTTTGATTTGGCAACTGTAGTAAAGCCAATGTTTAGTGTTCGTTTTGGGTTAATGGTTCTGTCGACAGATATTTGGCAACAGTCGTTCTAAAAATACAAAAGTAACGGTGCCATACAGTCAGTAACGATCGCTATAGATCCGCAGTCTTTACTCAAAAAAATCCCTTTGAGGACTGTAGTATAATTTGTTAGAACGATTATATGAAATTCTTGTTTATGAAGCTTATTTTTTGTAATACTATAATAATTAGTACAATTAAATAACAGTGTATCTAAAAAGTAATGAGACAACAACAACAAACACAAACAAAAAACAAACCTTTCTGAAATGTCGTTTAACAGACGTTCTTGAACAGGTTCTGCTCGATCACCTTCACTAACATTCTCTGGGTCCGATTGGTTTATTCGACGCCATTGTTTATAATACACCAAAGCACAAACTACCGGTAAAAGTAAGGGGCGTGACATTTCCAAAAAACGTGCACTCGTCGGTTAGCGAATCACAACACACAGGGCCAGCTAACCAATCTGAGCCCATTGCGTATTTTTAAGGGACTGGCTTCATAGAACCCGGAAACCATTAGACCGTTTTTACAAGGAGGGACAGAGCAGTGTAGAATAAAGGTAAAATATATGAAAAATAATGCAATTTTTTTTTAAACGAAGCTTGAACACATTACAGTGCACCCCACAAACACAATCAAGCCTTCGAAAAGATGTGTTTTACCACCCCTTTAAAGTAAGGTGGATTTCCCTTATATAAAATCATAAAGTCTTGAGTCTTGCATCAAATACTCATAGACAAACTCTAGATAAGTCAATTCAGTCAGTCACAAATCATATCAGTAGTCATGTTGCTCATTCAGCCTCTGAAAAATGAACTATGCCATGAACTTTCACTCTGCTGAACTGCTTAAAATGCAGCTCCAAATGAAGAACGAGTTTTGCTAAAAAGCTCAGTTATTCCACAGCAGAAACTATTACATAACATGAATAATACCATGAAAAAAAAACAAATGAAATTTGTTGTGTCATATTGACATAAATAGGGCATGGTTAGGGGCAGTCAACTCAAGCTCAACATGCTTCGTGAAAGCAGGAATACAAACTACCAAAAATGTAATGCCATTAACCCTATCATTCATACATAATTTTGTAGTATTACAAAAGTAATAAAGTATCTAATATTATTCATCAGGCTTTTTGAGTAATATGTGCGTTTATATGTGCATATATGTTTTGCCCCCCAAATATAATGAAAGTATAAGTATACGTTAAATGTATTACAATGATCATTCTTAGCACTGTCACAATTTGGTCTTGTCTGTCACGTTTTGGTTTGTTCATGTTATGTTCCATTGCTGCGTTCCAGTCCACTTTTAGACATGCACTTGTAAACTTTCCTAAGCACTTCCCCTCGGGGGAATCCCTGCCACCATTTTGAAGTGTGTTCCACTTCGTGAAGTGGATGATGGAAGTTTATATGGACAGACACTCGTTTCCTCGATTTTGACCGAGGGAGCGAGTCTACTTCATATGTACACTTCAGGCAGTTCCATTTACTACAATGCAACACGATTGTGACGTCACCGCTGATCTCGTCTATTACATATTATATATTAATTAGATTTTTTTAATGTAAAACAACCCAAACACACCTATATACATTTGGATGCTGCATTAAACAAATTCTTAAAGGGCAAAAAAAATGTAAATAATAAATCAACTCCATAGCTGATTCCAAGTGATCAACGGCTTAGGACGTTCCAGTTCAGCCCATTGCAGTTTCCGCCAGAAGTGGACACTCGTGCAACGTAAGCAATGACGAACATCCGAATGAACGAGACGGAGGGAAGTTAGCGAGTGAAGGGCATGACAATTTTGGACTGGAACGCAGCCCGAGTCAGTCGTGTGATTCCCTGTTAGTCATGTGATACTGCCATGTGTTCCCTTGTCTGATGTGTCATGTAGTCAATGGTTTATTGTTTCATTGTTCACAGGTGTCCCTTGTCTAGTCATTAGTCTTGTGTGTATTTAAGCCCTCATGTTTGCCATATGTCTTTATCAATTTTTGCGTTACCTGTAAACACTGTGCGTAAGTCTTTGTTCTTTTCATGTCTTGATTTTGAGTTTTCATGCCATGCCATGCCATGTTTTTGTCTGATGTTTGCTTTTGTTAAATATAATAAACTGCACTTGGGTTCTACAACTTGCCTTCAGTGGATATCCTTACAGAATACTTGACCTGCACTATGAACCCAGCAGTTCTGTCTCTCCTGAACCTCCGTCAAGGCGACCAGGGCATCCAGAACTATGTTCAGGACTTCTGTGGACTGTGCCATCAGGTGGGATTTAATGATGTGGCTCTTAAGGACATTTTTTGTTTAGGGCTGAACGATCCGGTGCGGTCCCGATTGCCAGGGGTGAAAGATTATTTTTTTCCCTGGCCCAGTATATTGACTATGCCCTTTTAATAAGCGGCTCAAATTTTACTGTGGGTTTGGCAGACGAGGAGCCCCGCAACCCTACGGCACCCGCCAATTCTGAGCCTTTTCACGTCATGCCTACCAAGCCAGAGACTTTTCACATCATGCCCCCAAAGCCAGAACCTCTTCAAGTCACGCCTGTCAAGCCAGAGACTGTTCACGTCAAGCCCGTCAAGCCAGAGACTGTTCACGTCGTTCACGTCATGACCGCCCAGCCAGAGACCGTTCACGTCACGCCCGTCAAGCCAGAGACCGTTCACGTCAGGTCCACCCAGCCCGAGACCGTTCACGTCACGTCCACCCAGCCAGAGACCGTTCACGGCCGCCCAGCCAGAAACCGTTCACGTCCGCCCAGCCAGAGACCGTTCACGTCCGCCCAGCCAGAGACCGTTCACGTCCGCCCAGCCAGAGACCGTTCACGTCCGCCCAGCCAGAGACCGTTCACATCCGCCCAGCCAGAGACCGGTCACGTCCGCCCAGCCAGAGACCGGTCACGTCCGCCCAGCCAGCGCCCCAGGACAAGATGGCCGCCGCTGAGCCGGCGTCCCCGGACAAGATGGATTTTGTTAAATATAATAAACTGCACTTGGGTTCTACAACTTGCCTTGCCTATCCTTACAAGCACACAGTAAAAAAAATATACCTAAATATGTATTTTTAAGTAATGATTCAAATAAATACACTTTAAAAATATATTTTCAGAAAATACTTTAAAATAATTGTACTTTAGAATGTGTTAAAAATAGGTAAAAACATGATGCTAATATACTTTTAATATAGTTAACGATAGTAAAAAAATGAGTTAGTATATTTGGAATGTACAGTTGAAAAAGGGAATATATTTTAAATACAATAAAGTATAGTTTTTTTTTTTCATTAGGGATTGTTTATTCTTAGCATCCCCTTTGAACTGTTAAGCCTCCCCCTCCTCACCCTGTCTAAATCTAGATCTGGCTTGTTCTGGCACAAATCAAGCCCAGAAGAAATGACAGGAAATGAGGGGGAGTAGAAAGAGTAACAGGATCAGAAAATGTTGCAAGCCAGGATTCGATCTCATGTCCCCCTATAACACAATGTACACGCATTTCAAATGCTCCTAAGACCCAAAGCCATTGACCTAAAGTGAAATTTGAAGGGAGGAGATACAGACCGTGAATGAGTCTATTGAGGCTATTGACCCAAACAGTGTTGAATCAGTGAGGTCGTGGGGTTGCCGACTGTGGCTTTAAATAGTCAAGCTCTGTATGTGCCTGCAGTGTCATTCATTACCCAGTTCATCTTGTATTCCTCTGCTCAGACAAAGCCATCGCTCACAGCTCCGATCGCAGCGCGGCCAATGAGAGATGATGTGAGGCCAATTTCCACTGCAATGGATTCAAGCCATGATGTGAGGACGGATGGGGTTGTGGAGACGGGTGGGGAGGCAGGCTTATTGTTAGTCGGCCCGGTACAGTTGAAGCACTGGATTAAGCTGACTGTGACATTCATGTTTAATAACCCCAATCCAAACAGCAATCTGTCATTCAAGATGGGTGAATTGATAAAAATGCAGAGGACATTATAAGTGAAAAATAGTTGGGGCGTTTAAATATAATATAATATAATATAATATAATATAATATAATATAATATAATATAATATAATATAATATAATATAATATAATACATATTAGTAGCCTACAGGGGCGGTTTCTTCATTAGGGCGATTGGGCGACGCACCACCAAAGTGTGAAAGGGACTTTTTCAATCACATTCACAATCTCATTCAACCACAGAGTTACGCTAGCCGTCACTGTACCTCTGGATATAGTCCAATCAGCGTAATGTCACGTTCTGTGTAGTACCGCCTCTTTTTGGGCGATTTCACTCTGGCTGAGAATCGCCCAGAGTGTTCCCATAGACTTACATGCAAAGATGTGTTTTTTCGAACTGCAGGCACTGCAATGCATTCTCTATGGGTTCAGGGAGGGCTCGCACTAACGTGCTGAAGTCATCATGCGTATCCTTAACTTCTGCAGCGATTGGTGGGAACAAAGATACACTATTAAAAATCTTTAAGATTAAGTGACAAATAATATTTGAAAAAAAATTTGAATTTGAACAACAAGAAAAAATTAAACACTACTTTAATATCTTTATCAAATGTGATTAAAAAAATAAAAATAAAAAAGAGAACGAGAGTGAGAGAGACTGTTGGGACATCTCGCGAGTTGAGGCCAGTTGAAGTTGAACAACGTCATGGCAGTTGTCGTAGTAATCAGGGCCAGAGTCAGGTGTTCAGGGACCAGAGCTCATTTCAGGAGCAGAAGCAAGTAGCAACAAGAACAAGATCTAGGAGGGCCTTGGGAGAAGAAGACAAGCAGAGGCTGTCTAAAGAGGTATTTATTGTTGACCATTTAAATACTCGAGTGATGGAAAATCTCACTTTGTTTTTACAATCAGTTTAGGAAAGGATGGTAGCAGTCTTTTTTACTCCTAGCATTGTATTTTGAAATGTGTACATTCCATTCGAACACCAACACAATCTTTATCCTACACGTCAACGATTCAGTCAACAATATTATTTGTCGCCACCTAGTGGAATCTTTAATAAAATAAACTATCTGAGTGGTCATTTACTGGTCAAAAACCCTTGTCAAACTCCATTTGAACTTGAATTTTTTACACACACACACACACACACACACACACACACACACACACACACACACACACACACACACACACACACACACACACACACACACACACACACACACACACATACATACACACACAAATCATCGCTGTCGGACGGAAGCCTTGTATGTCCAAAACTGTTACTTTTCAAGAAACGAAAGAAAACCTGTTTTAAGTGGATTCCTGCACATCTCAAAACCTAAAGTTAAATCTATTAAAAAGTCAGCATGCGATAAAGTTGATCTGAAACATTTGCCCCCCCTGAGAGATTTTGCAGGAGCCGCCACTGGTAGCCTATATTATAAATAAAATTTAGGTAAAACATAATTCGAATAAATGCAAGTATAATAAAACATATAAATATTCTTTAAAAAATAAATTGACATAATCCAAATTTATTTGACTTTAAAAAACATATAGACTATCGATAAACAGCCTTGGATAGTTACAGTAGGTCTGCTTAGGTCTTAAACAGTTTATAGCCTTAGTTTTCATTAAAAATGAATTTCCCTATGGAGAAAATGAATTACTATGAAAATAGTTTCAGTTATTACTTTTTTCACTTGATTTAGTCTAATTAGTTTTGTTTCAAATACATTGTGATTTTTGTTGAACGAGATCTGTCAGCAACAGCACATTTTTGGTCTTGGGCGAGCGATCCTTGTACAGCTTTCCCTGCACATGAAATCACCCGTATTCCAGAAAACCATTGAAAACGTGGGACAATGATGATGATGCATAACAACAGAGCTTACCCGAAACCCTCTGTAACTGGCAGATTTGAAAGAAATGATTGTCGTTTGGCAAATAAATAAATGACGGAGAGTCACATATGCATTACTAACATTTTATCATGTAAGCTTTATAGTACACCTCAAACAAGGGAATTTATAATAATTTAAGGTGTTAATTTTAATTAGCGAGTCCACGAATGTCTTGGGTATGCAGAACATTCGCAGCTTATATAGACCACACACACATATTATATATATATATATATATATATATATATATATATATATATATATATATATATATATAGTGCTGTCAAATCGATTAATTGCGATTAATCGCATCTAACATAAACTAATTTGTTCATATAATAAATTTGTGCTGTATATAATATATATGCACACACACACACACACACACACACACAATATATATATATATATATATATATATATATATATATATATATATACACGCATACATATGTTAAAGGGATGGTAAAACGCATTTTTTTCGAATGCTTGATTGTGTTTGTGGGGTGCACTGTAACATGTATTCATGCTTCGTTTTTAAAAAATTGCATTACTTTTCATATATTTTACCTTTATTCTACACTGCTCTGCCCCTCCTTGTAAAGACGGTCTGGTGGTTTCCTGGTTCTATGAAGCCAGTCCCTCAAAACTACACAATGGGCTCAGATTGGTTAGCTGGCCCAGTGTGTTGTGATTCGCTAACCGTCTAGGGCACGTTTTCCGGAAACGTCACACCCCGTACCTTTACCGGTTCTTTGTGCTTTGGTGTATTATAAACAATGGCATCAATAAAACCAATCGGACCCAGAGAATGTTAATGAAGATGATCGACCAGAACCTGTTCAAGAACGGCTGTTAAACGACATTTCAGAAAGGTTTGTTTTTTGTTGTTCTCTCATTACTTTTTAGATACGCTGTTATTAAATTGTACTAACTATTATAGAATTACAAAAAATAACCTTCATAAACAAGAATTTCATATAATCGCCCAGGTGAAAAAGACGTACTGTTAAATGTATTGAAAATGCATTAAAGTATATTTGTATTGTACTAAAAACATACTCACGTACATTTTTAATACATTTAATAGTACGTCTTTTTCTCCTGGGCGTTCTAACAAATTATAGGCTACTGCAGTCCTCAAAGGGATTAGTAAAGACTGCGGATCTATAGTGATCGTTTCTGACTGTATGCCACTGTTACTTTTGTATTTTTAGAACGATTGTAGACAAATATCTGTCGACAGAACTATTAACCCAAAATGAACACTAAACATCGGCTGCCAAATCAAACACAGAACCATGTTTAGCATGCCTGTAGATAAACATAAAATCTTTAATCAAAAAATAATTTACACTAATTCCAATTTTGATATTGAGATTAAAAAAAAGTTTGTAAAGTTAGGTGTTCGGCGGATAACGTTAAGTATGAATGAGCATTTAACAAACCAGCAGAGCCAAACAGCAATGTCATTTATTTACTTCATTGCTACAACGTACACTTAACAATACGAACTATTACAGGAAAACACATCGACGAAAAATAAATCATACTTGCAGGTTGTGGCCCGTAAACAAAAGCTTCTGTTTTTAAAGTTGGAACTGCTCCATCTTTCACGACAAGCCGTTGTGTGAATCCTGCATTGAGCTCGCGAAGATTGTGGAAGCTTTCCTCCCTAACATGTGCAGCACAGAGAGCGAGATTTGGGTAATAATTATGAGGGACCGAGTTAAAAATAAATTTTAACCATTGATCCCTAACTCCCTCGTCCCTAGGAAGGCTGAACAAAGTGGACCTGCAACCGGGATGAAAATAACAGCAGTGTTTCGACGGCATTGCGACAACTTATCTCCAAAACAGCAATATAAAATGGCCTCCCCTTCTTATTAAGTATTCTCGAAGGAGAATTTGCTTTCAAGTTGCTTTGAACTTTGAGCGCTGTAACTTTGCAGATGTTGTTTATGCTCAAACAGCAACATTACACACTACCTAAAGTTAGAAAAGTAAATTCGTGTTTTACCACCCCTTTAAAAAAACAAAACGTTTATGTTAGATGTGATTAATAGATTTGCAACACGATATGGGTATTATTTTTACAATAATTTATGAATTGTAAAATCCTGATAATTTTTTACACTGTAATTAATATTTGTACATATAATTGGCAGCACTATTGGTTTGCGTGGCATTGGAGAAAAGTAAATCCTGCTGCGATTCATTGATCCTACACACGAAGCAGTCAACAAGAGGGAAGAGATGGCTTTGCTCGCCTACATTATCTGTCTTTCTATTTCACATAAACACACACCCACATGAACACCTCCACAGACGTGCCTCCACACGAAAACACAGAGCAATGAAGAGATTTATGTCCATCCTCTGCAGTCTTGACTCTATGACTGTTCGCAGACATCAGGTGCAGCAGAACACTAATGTTAAACATAGCACATCCACACAAGAACAAATCAGTCTTCTTAAAAATCCTCATTAGCCTTATCGTTTGGGGATGGGGCCTGGGGGGGTGGGTTTATTCGGGGTAACTCAGTGTTCAATACGTGGTACTGTTCTGTTCAAATTTGGTGTCTTTTATGTGCGAGATTTACTTTTGCCAGCTCATCAGCATCTTAACATTTTATTTTTGGTCTTTTTCTTATGCATGGTATTGTTAAGCTTGTAACTTGGAATGTGAAGGGTATCGGCCATGTTATAAAGAGGAAGAAAATTTTGACATTTCTTAAAAAAGAGCACGTATCCATCGCTCTGTTGCAGGAAACCCATTTGTCGGACACTGAACATTGTAAACTCAAAAGGGACTGGGTTGGTAAGATATATTACTCTTCTTTTACATCGAACAGCAGAGGTGTGGCAATTTTAATTCACAAGAACATCCCATTCAGTCTGGATTATGTAGAGTCTGACTCTGAAGGGAGGTTTGTATTAGTTTCAGGCTATATTTTTGGTGTACATCTCACTATTGGAAATGTATATGCCCCAAATACTGACTGCCCCAGTTTTATATCCCAGACAATTTTGCAGTTTAACCGGTTTTGTGGAAACCTGGGGTTCTTGGGTGGTGATTTTAACTGCATAATGGATAGTAACCTGGATAAATCCCCCCCGCAGACCCTAACATGCCATAAATCCTCCCACTCTTTACGAAATGTTTGTAAAGATTTAGGCCTAGTAGATATTTGGAGGGAGCTGCACCCAAAAGACAGAAATTATACATTTTATTCTCATCCTCATAATTCTTACTCTAGGTTGGATTACTTCTTTACACCATCTGAATGTATTCACCAAGTGAAGTCTTGCCATATTGGCCCTATCGTTTTGTCCGACCATAGCCCTGTCTACTTAGACCTTGATGTCAATGTGTCCATTCCTAAATCCAATTATTGGAAGTTTAATATTTCACATTTGAATAATGATGATTTTTGTATGTTCCTTAAGCAGAAAATAGTTAATTACTGGCAGGACAATCAAAACTCTCCTGTTTCCTCAGCGACAAAATGGGATACTGCTAAAGCGGTTTTACGGGGCCACATTATATCCTATGCTTAGTGAATAAAGTCAAGACCCAAAAAAGGAGAGAATTGGAGGCCGAATTAAATCACTTAGAAAATCAACACAAACAAATACCAAATCAGACAAATTGGATTCATTTGAACAGAGCCAGAGCTAGGTTAAATTTAGACCATACAGAGCATATTAAGAAATTACTATTTTTTAGTAAGCAAAAATATTACGAATTTGGAAATAAGCCCAGCCATTTACTTGCATATCAGCTAAAAAAAGCACAACAAGAGAGAGTTATAAAGGCAATCAGGACCCCAGAGGGCAGCGTATCTTTTGATCCCCAGATAATTAATGATACTTTTTCTGATTTTTATAGGACTTTATATAAAGCTGAGGACGAAGGAGCTTTGAGGGAGGATCTATCAGATTATTTGCGTAAGATTTCTCTTCCTGTTGTTTCTGAAACGAACAGAACTCTTTTAAATGCCCCTTTCACTAAGGAGGAAATTTGGCAAGCTATTCAATCGATGCCCTCAGGTAAAGCGCCGGGCCCAGACGGGTTCCCACTCGAATTTTACAAGCAATTCTGGCAGGATATAAGCCCAATCTTAATGCCGGCAATTAATAACCTTTTTGAGTTAAATTTAATTCCTGATTCTTGGTTCTCTGCCGTCATTAGTCTCATTTAAAAAAAAGACAAAGACCCGTTGGATTGCTCTTCTTACCGCCCGATTAGTTTATTGAATGTAGATTATAAAATTGTGGCTAAAACAATGGCTCGCCGCCTTGAATCTGTCCTTCCTTCTGTCGTTTCGCCGGACCAGACCGGATTTGTAAAATCTAGATATGGCTCTGATAATATTCGTAGATTATTGAATATTCTAGATCATGTACATGTGACCAAAGACCCCACTTTAATTGTGTCGCTTGATGCCGAAAAGGCATTCGATAGGGTGGGATGGCCTTTCCTTTTCGCTGTATTAGAGAGGATAAACCTAGGACATAATTTCATTAATTTGATTAAATTGTTATATTCCCAGCCAATGGCGGTAGTTAATACAAACCGGTTAATGTCTAGTAGATTTCCTGTTGGCAGAGGATGCCGTCAAGGCTGCCCTCTCTCACCTCTCTTATTTTCTTTGGTCATCGAACCCCTGGCTGCAGTAATGAGGGCAAATACAAGCATACTGGGTATTCGAGTTGGCTCAGATGAGCATCGTATTTCACTTTATGCCGACGATGTGCTATTATATTTTAAGTACCCTGAGACTTCGGTTGATGCAATTCTTTCCATTATCAGAGAATATAGCACATTTTCAGGATATAAAATTAACCTAAATAAATCTCAGGCCTTGTACTTGTATGCTCCCCCTGAAGCTGGTTTGGGTTCCCCGTTTCGTCTAGCTCCTTCTGGTTTTCAATATCTGGGAATAAATGTTACACCTGATTTGTGTGATTTATTCAAAGCTAATTACACCCCATTAATTACCAAAATTAGCCAGGACTTGTCCGACTGGTCAAATCTCCCCATTTCATTTCTGGGCAAGATTAATGTAATAAGGATGAACATTCTTCCCAGACTGAACTTTCTATTTCAAAGTTTGCCCTGCTATTTGACTGTTGCTTTCTTTAAAAAGTTAAATTCTATCATATCAAAATTCATCTGGAATAAAAAAAAGCCTAGACTCAAATTTTCTACCTTACTGAAACCCAGGGAACTGGGAGGGGTCTCACTCCCTAACTTCCAGTTATATTTTTGGTCTGCTCAGATAAAAAATATGATAAATTGGTTTCTTAATAGATTGGATTCACGTTGGGTAGGAATTGAGTCTTCGAGATGTTTCCCAAACTTGTTATGCACTTTACCATTTATTTACAGTGTACATAAAATAGAATCAGTGTCCAATATTTATACGGTATCAAACACTCTGCTGGCTTGGAAAGACGTTTTGAAGTATCTGAATATTCCACATATTTTATCTTTAAAATCTCCTATTTCATTCAACCCTGACCTACCCCCTGCTATTCAGAACATTGGTCTTCGATCATGGAGACTAAGGGGAATTTTGGAGCTGGACCAGTTATTTGACAAGGGCAATCTAAAATCATTTCAGTTGTTAAAACAGCAATTTAACTTACACAATAATGATTTTTACAAATTCTTGCAACTACGACATTTTCTGGAATCACTTTTAAAGGACAATAGAATACGCTTTGATCT
Source organism: Siphateles boraxobius (assembly GCF_051911475.1). Taxonomy (NCBI): domain Eukaryota; kingdom Metazoa; phylum Chordata; class Actinopteri; order Cypriniformes; family Leuciscidae; genus Siphateles; species Siphateles boraxobius. The sequence goes on from NW_027509219.1 coordinate 13,790,467, forward strand.
TTCTGATATAGAAAAACAATTGCATTCTTCTATTTCCCTCAAAAGGAAGATTTCTGCTTTTTATACTATATTATCTAATGTCGGGCCTTCCTCCTTTGACCCTCTGAAACTGATATGGGAAAAAGACTTTGAAACAAATTTCACAGATGAGGCGTGGTTATCGGTATACCGGTGTCTTTTTTAGAGGAGCCTCTATATTGAATCATGAGCAAAACTTTAAGTTCATTTACAGGACTTATTTAACACCGGCTCGTCTCCATAAGATTTTCCCTAATGTCTCCCAATTGTGTTTCAAGTGTAAGTCTAATATTGGCACAGTGATGCATACGTTTTGGAGCTGTGACATGCTTAAGGTGTACTGGAAAGAAATACATAAAATTGTTCAGAGGATTATTGGTAAATCTTTTGCTCTATCTCCGAGTATCTATCTCCTGAACTATAAAGCTGAATTGCACCTCAACCATGATCTAGAATGTGTTCTATATCTTTGTACCTACTTAGCGAGGAAATGTATACTCCTGTTGTGGTCCACTCCTCATGTCCCTTCTGTTAATATGTGGATGAATCAAATTGCTATTTTCCTTCCCTTAGAAAAGCTAACTTGTGACTTACGCCGGAGGTCTAATGATTTCTGGCGTATTTGGTCCCCTCTCTGGAATTTTCTTGAAAATGACTGTTGAATGTGTTTAATTCTTCACTCTTGCGTTTTTTTTTAATTTATTTTTTATTTTTTTTACTACCCTTCACTCGATCCTTTAACTACCAGTTGATGGATGATTGTATGTGCTGCCATGAGACACCTGTACCACGGTTCTGATACTGTAAAACTATAAAAACATTTTTTTTTTCAAAAAAAAAAAAAAAAAAAAATCCTCATTAATGCTGCTTCATATCCTCGCTTATATCTCTGATCTCTCCTTCAAAGTGCTTTCATAATCACAAATCAGCAGGAAAACATGCAGTACAGATGATTCCCAGATTGAGCACTTGAACTACGCATTTACTTATTTAAAAGCAACAACAGGAACAGTGTTCTGTTCTATAAGTAATGTGTGCATGTGTGTCCTTGCGTGATTATTTATTTTCAAAGGGAGTTTTCATACAATTTGTCGGCATTAATGCTTCAGCGATCAATTGGTTATGTATATGTGTTCAATGAACATATCAGTCATTGCTAAATGCAAATTCCTACCAAAGGCCATGTTAACATTACAAGACCAAATTGTCTCAGTCTGTGAAAGACATTAACGTGTATCAAATCGAATGAATAGTTTCCTTTAAAATGCAATATTCCGACATATCAGCTGTTCACACTATGTGGCTATTTCTGCTAAATTGCCGAGAATTACAGATAACTGCTCATCTACCCACATCTTCCAGCGGAGCCACGGATTAAGCACCATGATGCTTCACGGCATCTGTGGACTAAAAGCAAAATGTATGTTCGATGCCACTTCTGTAATTTGCATATAATAAGCATGACCCTTTTAGGCTTGTGAAGGATCAGGGTTACGTTCCTTCGGTGTATCAACACCAAATGTTGAACTAAATGCATTTAAACTAAAATAGAATGAAAAAAAACTAAACTAACTAAAACAAATTAATTTTAGTTTATGATGCATGTATATACAAAAATTTGAAACCTTTACAACCCAATGGCAATAGATTGCAAAAACACTAGACTGTGCTGAAATATTTAACGCCACTAAACATTTTAAAATATTTAAAATGAACATTGGCAACCCTAAAATTTCAAACTTTAAAAAAAACTAAATTAAAATGAAAAGACCAAATAATCTAAATTAAACTAAAACAACAACAACAACAACAACAACAACAACAACAACAACAAACTATACTAATCTGCGTGGAAACATAATTTTACAGAGGCCTGATTTCTTGACAGGTATTGACAAAGTAATCCAGCAATGGTCCACTGGTAAGTGGTAGTGGATAGGCTTGTGTTAATGAAATGGTTAGCTATTAAATCACAGAGAAACACAGTAAAAGTGATGTACTAATGTTCGGTTCGGC